>NC_034606.1:3606277-3617132 GCF_900095145.1 Mus pahari | reverse complement strand
AGGAGCAGGGATGAGAAAAAAGGACAAGGAGTCTAGGAGAGAGAGAGAGAGAGAGAGAGAGAGAGAGAGAGAGAGAGAGAAACCTTTAAATGAATGTTTCCATCATGTTCCTCTACTCAAGAGCTCATGGAATCCTGCAGAAGAGGAGGCAGAAGGAGTATACTGGGTCATTGGGATGGAGGGCATCAATAGAACAAGGCCCCCTGAATCAACTGAGCAATACTCACATAAACTCACAGAAATGAAGCAGGAAGAAGATAACCTACAAGGGTCTGCTACAGGTCTTTTGCATATATATTATAGCTTTCCTTGTAGTGTTTTTATTGGACTTGCGGTGTTTGAATGAGTGGGACTCTGATTCTTATGTCTACTCTTGGCATTATTTTCCTTTAGTAACATTGCCTTCTCAAGGTCCAATGTGATGGTTTTGTTTTTACCTTATTATTCATGTTTGGCTATCTTCTAGAAATAGTTCTTCTTTAATGAAAGACAGAAAAGGAGTAGATCCAGAGGAAAAAGGAGATGGAGAGAGACTGGAAGAAACAGTCAGATGAGAAACTATAATCAAAATATATTGTATGAGAAAAGATTATTTTCAGTAAGTTAAAAAAATCTAAAGGGACAATATCTAGTTTTATTTATTATTTTTATTTTATTATAGTCTTTAGGTCAAGGTTACTTTATTGTCCAAATAAAATAACCTAATTGCATTCAAAACCAATTTCAACTCCATCCTTGAATCTATAAATTATGTAGAAGAACAAGTGAATTTTAAAAAAATATTTAATAGCTATATCACCATAATAGTCCATACAGTTTTCACCCACCAGATTTCCTAATGACCTTCATTTTTTTTCCCACAATAATCATGCTGCTTTAGAAATTTCTAGCACTCTAACCTCCAAACCACCCACGCATTTTATAAAGTACACTTTAATTTGGCCTCACAGTCTTAAAGCAAATACATATATCTGAGCTTCATGTCAGAAGGATAATGAACATAATGGAGACAATGGTCCAGTGACTTGCTGGGTACATATTTTTAGAATAATCACATTATTCCAGTAAGATCTCTATTTACAGTTAATAGCATTTCCACTCACTTTCCCTTGTGACTATCTTCTTTCTCTATAAATGGATCATTTTAGGAAATATAAATAGAACAATATAAATAGAAATATAATATGGGTTCTTTAGTATCCAATTTCTTTCACTTGAAACTTTGTTATTTTGTTCCTCCCTCCCTCCCCTCCCTCCCTCCCTCCCTCCTTCCTTCCCTTTCTCTCCCTCTCCCCCTGGCTCCCCTTCTCCCTCTTCCCCTCCTCCTTTTCCCTCCCCCTCCCTCCGCCTCTCTTTTTCCTTTCCTCTCACCTTTTCTTGTGTGTGTGGGGGGGAGGGGTGGGGTGGGGGAAGGCTAGCCCCAAACTGCTTATGTAGCTGAAGCCAGCCTTGAATTCCTGATCTTTTGTTTCCCAAGTGCTGGGATGGCAGCCATGTGCCACCAGGCTAGCCACTACTTCTGTCTCTTACCAGCTGTGCTAAGTAAAATGTAAGCCCTATTCCCCAGCCTCCCGGGAGAATGGCTGTCAGGGGCTTTATAGAGCAGAGGGATGGGCAAGATCAGATAAATGGACAGCAATAAAAACTCCTAACAAACTTTAGAGCTCTCATAAACATATGCATTTCAGGAATGGCGAGGCAAGCCATTGACTAATAAATGCTGGATGCAAATACTAACACAGGTTGGCTTCCTGACTCAGAGGAAGAGCACATCCCACAGCAGCATAAGTTGCACCCCTTCCTTAAAGGCAAGTCATGGTGGGAATGTGGAGCACATGTGACTCGGACCTGACTCACGCTTCTAACCTACCAAAGTTATGAGAAGAAGTCACTCAGTTGTTATAAGGGACTCTTTTAGTTTTTAAAGAATTATTTATTTGTTTTATGTATGTGAGGACACTGGCACTGTCTTCAGACACACCAGAAGCAGGCATCAGATCCCATTACAGATGGTTGTGGCTGCTGGGAATTGAACTCAAGACCTCTGGAAGAGCAGTCAGTGTTCTTAACCGTTGAGCCATCTCTCCAGCCTGGGACTCTTTATTAAATGTTTTATTTGTTTCTTGTGTTTGTGTCTGTGTGTGGAAGCATGTGGAGGTCTGAGGACAACTTGCAGAAGTCAGTTCTCTCCCCTGCATCCCTGGGGTCCAACTCAGGCTGTCAGACCCAGTGACAGGTGCCTTTACCCACAGAGCCATGACGGACTCTCTCTGTAAGGCATTGTATTTCCCTACACTGCATCAAGTTCTAGGTCTTGTATTTGTAATACATTCAATATTTATTTGCTCATAAACAACTTTTGTTGCAGCAAATATTAATTGTGTATACTCTGTATACTAAGTGTACATACAGGTCTTAGGCCGGGGAGATCAGCAGTGAAGGTCAGACATCTCACACTCCAACAGCACGGATGTAGCAGGTAAATAAGCATGGTGCACTACAGAGAAGAGGCAGCGTGCAGGGGACGGTAGTGTGGCCAGGGGGCATCTGGGGAAGCTGTGAAGGAGGAGGTGACAACTTGACACTTGTATAGGATGAAATCGACAGCTATAAAAAAGCTTCAGGAAGGAGCACGCCCAGTTGGAAGGCCAGGAAGAGCAGAGTCCCTGTGGCAAGGGTAAGATGCCCACGTGGCTGATGGCCAATGCATAAGTCCATAGCCACCCAGTTCCAGTGGACACATCTACAAAACAGCCCACACCCACGGCTCAGGGAGCATTGCAGGAGACAGGGTGGAAGGATTGCAGGAGCCAGAGGACCAGGGACATCAAAGACTCCATTTGTAAGTCTCACCAACATGACCATTCAGATATGAGCTGAACAAGGACTCCAACAAGCAGCCTGGATGGGGGACAACTCAGGAGGCCTAGACCTACACAGAACTACAGGCAACTGAGCAGAGCTGTGAGCAGGAGAGGTACCCCTCACGAGGGAGGAGAACTATTGGGTGTCCAGTGTCACGTGCCAGCTCGAAAACACACACAAGTAACACTTAGGAATGTATGTGTACATGTACATGCAAATACATATATTCAAATGACTATTAACAAAAAAGGCCATGGATGTGAAGGTGAGGTGGGGGGGGGGAGGCAGGTGGGAAGGAAAAAAGAAAAAGCAGAAAAAGTCCACAGCCAGATCATGAGAGGCCTGGCAGGCCTAGGTGAGGAGTCTGGGCTTATTCTGTATAAAACGTAAAAATGAATCAATGGGCTCATATATTGTTGAAACGAAAATTGTGCCTTTTTCCTTAAAAAAAAAAAATCCTATTGAGCTGGGTGGAAAGAGGCTTGGTGAAGGAGAGCTGTTTCTCCTCCAGTGTGAGGCCTTGTGATCCCAGCTCCCACATAAAAGACTGGGTGGCTTTCTACCTGCCACTCAAGGGCTTTGGGGGCAGAGACAGGAGAATTGCTAGGGCTTGCTGGCCACCAGCCTCGTTCCAGGTTCACTGAAGGGAATAAGGCAGAACAGGATAGAGCAGGAACACTGATGTCATCCTCTGGCCTCTCATGCACACATCACACATACACATACTACAACAAGCCTGCACTCACACACATCACACGCATATCATACACACACACATACTACACACACACACACACACACACACACACACTTGCCATACACATACACACACATGCCACACACACATCACACACATATACACACATGCCACACACATATCACACACATACACACACATGCCACACACACATCACACATATACACACATATCACACACGTATACACACCTCACAAGCCTACACACAAACACACACACATGCCACACACACACCCCACAAGTCTATACACACACACACATGCCACACACATCACACACACACATGCCACACACATCACACACATACACCCCCCCAAGCCTACACACACACACATACATGCCACACACATCACACACATACACACCCCCATATCTACACACACACACACACACACACACACGCCACACACACGCCACACATGTACACACACCACACACATGCCACACATACATCACATACATACACACACACACGTCACACACATGCCACACACACATCACACACATACACACACCCCACAAGTCTACACACACATACACACACCACAAGCCTACACACACACATCACACACACACACCACAAACCTACATGCACACACATGCCACACATACATCACACACATACACACACACACAAAATCATTTTCGATGTTATAACAGCTTGTGTCACTTCACAAAACCTAGCCAGATTTTATTCACATATGTTTTAAAGAAGGGACTAAGCCTAAACTGTCTGGTTACAGGCTGCTGTGGGTTTAACTGCTGCTGTCATTACTGGCTTATGAAACTAGGATTCTTAACATTCCAAAGGCAAGCTAGCTTACTAATTGCCAGACAAGCCACCTTTCAGCATCCTTTACAAAAAGATTCTTCAGACTATAGTCATAGAAAAGAGGAGGGCTGGTGAACTAACACACTGGGGGAATGTCCCAAAACATGTCAACAGAAAACAGAGCCTCGTGCCCGGCTGTGATGGCTCACAGCTGCGGTAAAGACCCCTTAGTTAGCTGGTGAGCAGAAGTCTTGTGTATATCTCCTTATCATTTGAATGTGTATTCTTGTTACTTTGTTTTTAATTTTCATTATTTGCGGTTTTCTGACAAGTGGTCAGAGTCGATTCTCACCATCCACCACATGGGACCTACAGATTGAACTCAGGCCATCGGGCTTGGCAGCAGGCTAAGCCATCTTGCTGGCTCAGCCTGTTTTGAGTTGTTTTCTTTTGAGACAGGATTCAGCTCAGGTTGGTCCTGAATTTGCTCTGATCTTCCTACTGTAGCTACTGAGTACTAAGCCTAGAGGCATGGGCCACTCTGCCTGCCTCTTTCTTACTCTAGCTAGGCATAAATGTAATAAAAGATTTAGGTCCCTTGTTACAGCACCACATTTCCAGGTCCATCTAGGCCTGGTTCATGTGACTAATGACTGCCTATTAGCATAGGCTTAGGGCATGTCCAGCATCATATGGTGTTTATCAGGTAGTCTGTTGTTACTTAGCTAATTAATACATAGAAACTCAGGAGTCAAATAATCTAAATATATTCTAACACTAACTTTCCTAAGATGACTCAGTAGAACAACATTCTGAGAGGCAATACAAACACCAAGGATTCAATTTCTGAGCAGGCAGGGATGTGCTGGATGGATGCCTGCACAAACAAATAATTCTTTTTCCTGATCAGTTTGCTCTACACTGTCATGGGCAGCTGTGGCTTAAGAGCTAGGGATTTTTTTCCCTAAACATAAATTTTGATTAAATACAACTAACACACTTGGCGTGCAGAGAATTATGCGTTCTGCATCGGGTACCAGCTCTTCTCATGTTTGCTATCTTTATAAACTCAGTTTTTCACAAATTAATGCTTTTTGATTCACCATAGTCATCATTTTCAAATCGGTATTTAGACCAACAGAATCCAGATTGACAGAATGACACTGTATTTTAAGGCATTCTTGCTTGTGCCCCAACAAGCTGTTCCAAGCTCCTATGTATGTTCCCAAACATGTAACTGGACATCTTTCCAAGGCATGTTGGTTCACTAAGTGGAAAGTGACTTATACCCCAGCATTGGAGTAGTATGAGTCCGGGGGATCAGTCCCATGATGGTGTTTACTGAGCAGAGTTAGAAAAGACAGCTTGCCGACCACTATTACTTTATGTCAGTCTTTTCAACTGAATGGCACAAGTACCTCAATTTTTATTTTCCCAGATTGCTATATCCTTTCTTTATAATTCAGTGAAAACACTCATTTGTCATACTAAGTAAAAAGATTCCTAAGTTAACATGAATATTTCTTTTATCTGAAAATACAAAAAAAAAACAAATATTAGTACATATATTAAACTATCAGATATTCAAAGTATTCTTTGCTATTCTCTTGGCTTGATGCTCACTAGGGATGACCAGATCAATTGTCTTTCATTATAGTAAGTCTTCATCCTGTGTGTCTATCTTCTGCCTACAGAGGTTTGGTCCAGGGTTCTGGTCTTTGCTTATATTTGAGCCCATTGACACTTAAGCTCTGTGGGACTGACAGCTTCCAGCTTCTCACATTTGTCTCTTGAGAAACTAGGTTTTGTTTTGTTTTGTTTTTAAGTAAAATGACTTCTTGAAAGATTGTGGCTAGGCTGTCTTCGAATCATCTCTTAACAATATATTTTTACTGATGGGCATGATGGTGAATGCCTGTAGTCCTAGCATTCAGGTGGTTTGAATAGTAATGACCCTTAGAAGTTCATATATTTGAATGCTTAGTCACCAGGGATGATACTATTTGGAAGGATTAGGAGGTGTGGCCTTGTTGAAGGAAGTGTGTCACTGGGCGTGGGCTTTGTGGTTTCAGAAACCTAAGCCAGGCCCAGAGAGAGATAGCTCTAGCGCTCCCTCCCCATCTCTCTCTCTCTCTCTCTCTCTCTCTCTCTCACACACACACACACACACACACTGTGAACCAGGATATAACTCTCTGCTACTGTTTGAGCACCATGACGTTCTCCTGCCATGAGGTTAACACACTACACTTCTGAAACTATAAGCAAGCTGCCAACCAAATGCTTTCTTTTTATAAGAGTTGCCTTGGTCATGGTAAGAGAACAGAGGCTAAACAAAAGGAGGATTTCAGTAAGTTTGTGGCTAGCCTGGTCTGTATATTAAGTTCTAGGCTAGCCAGGGTTACATTTTGAGACTCTGTCTTAAAAAAAAAAAAAAAAAAATATATATATATATATATATATATATATATATACAAAAAGAAATGAAAACTATTTCTTTTTCGTTGTTGTGATCAGGAAATAGTATCCCTAAATTATTAAAATATTTTTTGATTAAAGGGTTTAAAATCTAAACTATATAATAAGGAATGCCCTGGGCAGTGGTCTGCACATAACTCTGTAATCATTTCATACAAGTTTACAAAGCCCATGGCAGTTGGTCACCATTTACCAATCAGCCATTTTCTTGCTCAGCCTATAAGTGAGCCCAAAAAAGACTCCTACACAGAGGTTGTTCTTATCTTACTGGTTTCCTAGAATAAAAATATGAAATAAAGTGATAAATGGGCTTCCAGGTTGTCAGTGACATACTGGGAACCTATACCCTCTTCTCTGAGAGGCAGGTCACTTCTGACACACAGCTGCTGCTTGGAGGTCACGGGGCGGGGGTGGGGGGGGGCGGGAACCTAACTCAGAGGTGAGGCAAACGATGGAGAGTGGATATGCCACTAGTGTGGCACAGCATTGTGTCCAGCTTCACCACAGCCTACCCTGAGCTGATGGCTCTTGTGAACCATGGCAACTGTTAAATTAGAGACACCCAGCCTATTTTAATTTTCCCTTGTGCCCCTAGCCCCAGATACTTCCAAGGCTGATTTCAGTGTGTTCGTGTGTGTGTGTGTGTGTGTGTGTGTGTGTGTGTGTGTGCGTGTATCCAGAGCTCTGAGTACTCGCCTACTTACTGTGACCCCTGATTCCTGGAAAGAAGCTGCCTGCACAGGCTGGTTGAGAAAAACTTCAGTGGCTATGGAGAGTTTGGGATGTTGTTGATCAGACAGCATGGGGACTTTCTTAGCTTCTTAAGGAGCCTTTTGACTACCTGGCTTCAGACTTGACATTGAGAATGAACAAATCAAAGCCCTCAGAATGTATTAACTTAACAAAACCCTATTCTCCCTCAATGGAAAAGCTAAGAACGCCATTAGGTAACATGTGAGTTCTATAGTAGAGCTTTTACATAGAGGATTCTATAGTAGAGATCCTATATAAAGGATCCTATAGTACAGATCTGTGCTGCATTGACCTCTGCCATTTCTAGCAATATATTTTAAAATACCTTGACATATAACCTTATCTGTACTGCAACTATAAAAACTGTATAAAACTGCTTCTTCCTTGAAAAATTAGGTTTGAAGAGATTGAAGAATATATTCTCAGGTCATTGTCACTCATATTTTGTTCCAGAATTAACTATGTCTTTTATTCCTTTGAGGTGAGAGCTGTTTCTTTGGATGGTAGTTCCATTTACTGCATCTGTGGCCATCACATCTCTCCATCTTCATATAATATTGCATCATCATAAGCATCTCTCGAAAGTATGCATTCAGTGGGGAGTTATAGATCCTCCTTGTACCAGATAAGCCTCTTGTGAGATGCAAGGACCTCACGAAACTAGTCAACTCCGATTGCTCTCACCTAATGCGATCTATGTCATTCTAGGTATATCCTAGAGGGCTGCAGGTCAAAAAGTTGTCTCTGAGGAAGTTTGGGTTATCTAATTTTCTAGAGAATTTTGGAAAGTGTTATTAAAATTTTTTAAATTCCATGTGGATGATGGCTTTATACCTATGATTCCAGATTTCAGGAGGCTGAGATAGGAAGATTACTGTCAGTTAAGGGCTAACCTGGGACACACACACACACACACACACACACACACACACATCTATCTCTATACCTATACCTATACCTATACCTAGACCTAGACCTAGACCTAGACCTAGACCTATATATAAATAAAATGAGTTCCAGCCTGGGCTACAGAATAAGACATTGTCTCAACAACCAAAAAGAGGATGGGAGGGATCAAGCCAGAAGTTCTAGCTTATTTGTCAAGTTCCAGGCCAGTGCAAGGCTAAAAACAAAAGGTGGATGGTGCCCAAGGAACTCTATTTGAGGCTCTATATACCTGCACACACATGTGTGGCACATACACACACACACACTCATGCACACACACACAAATGCACGCACACACACAC
Source organism: Mus pahari (assembly GCF_900095145.1). NCBI lineage: Eukaryota > Metazoa > Chordata > Mammalia > Rodentia > Muridae > Mus > Mus pahari. The sequence goes on along the minus strand of NC_034606.1, from coordinate 3,608,257 downwards.
CTGCATGTGCACACCCACATATACACATATAATTCATATGGTTAAAAAGAAAAAAAGACAGGTGAATTTTATAAAGTTGCTATCATTATTTTACATTTAACATAGGAATTCTCTTACCTTTTTCTGCTTCTGAAATGTTTGAAGGTATTTAACAGATCGCTCATCAGTTTGTATGGGATGGGGAAACGCCTATACAAGTATATAGAAACACTGGTTTTAGTCTTCAACAGAGAATAGTTGTACTTTATAGTCACCTTATCTGAACTTCAATTTGAAAGTGACTTTAATCGAGCCCAGAGGAAACCACTGCTACCCAAGACTCAGAGCCTCAAGGTTACACCACCTTCAGTCTCCATGGAGCTGACACCTCAGCTGTCAATCACAATAGAACATGCCTTTACTGAATCATAATCAGCCACGACTGAAAGCTGACTTAAGAAAACAAATCCGTGTAATAGATTCCTTCATGTGAACCCAGCAACCATAAAAATCACCATTTAAAACCACTGGTCAAATTTGCATATGGTAGTATGCGCCAATAACTCAGCATTTGGGAAGCTGAGGCAGGAGGATCACCCTGCATTCCAGGTCAGCTTTGACTATAGTGTGGAACTTTGTGTCAGCACAATGAAACAAAATACATAAAAAGCAGAAGCAAAGTTACTCTTGCCTGATTCTTTACACACTAAGTGTCCTGGAGGCAGAGATGCTGTGGTTTTTATTATTGTATAGATGGTGCCTTTGCCTCCCAAATGCTGAGTCAATATCATCTTAATAAAGAGCTACACACACAAGTGTTGTTAGAGTGTCCCATCCCTCCTCACACAGGGTGCCTAACCAGGAACGCTTGTCTTCCTTTTTGTCTCACTTCCTGGCACAGTGAAGTAACGCCTTTCCAGGAATATTTTAATTGCCCTTCTTTTGTCTCTCATTTCTCAAATCCAGTATGGTAGCATTGCTACCAGAATAACCTACAGAAAAACCCTACCAGTACAGAAGATCGCACCCTGGGCTCCCTCCTATCCAGCTGCAGTCTGCTCCTTCCCAGCTTCCATCTGGTTTTCCTCCTCTTGTGTGCTACTGGCCCTTCCTCACAGGGTCTTGGAGCACCAGCTTTCCACCATGGGACTTTGCCCTCCCTCAGCAACCCAAAGCTTATTTCTGCCTCCAGGACACTCTGGGAGTTATTTTCTCCCTCCACAGCCTTTCCTCTTGTTATTCTAAAGACAGGTCTCCTCAGCTCCCACATCAAAGACCTCACCCTTTGAAACTTGGGCATCAAGTTTTTCTACTTGTTAGGCCTCAGTTTATTTATTGGCAATTTCTTCCTTGTTTCCTGTCTGATAAAGAGCTATAAAGAGGCAATAAAAGCACCCAAGTTCAATACATTGCCATGCTCAGTGAATAAAACTTTATCTGGTAGACTAAAGTGGAGCTTTGTTGTTGCTTGAGTTACCCCTTGAACTTGTTATGGTAGACACAGGGATCCCATCACCTCAAACATTCTCACATTGACCTCTGCACAGACCAACAATGGGTTTTTTGTTCGGTTGGCTGGTTTTGGGTTTTGCAGCTGCTTTGGAACCCTGTTGTGAGGCAGCCATGGCACTTCCCCTGTTGGCCACACTAGAATCACAAAGGCTGGGAAGTGATACACTTTTCTGTCCTGCAGGTAGTTCAGGGGCTAACAGCTGTTGCTTGCATCAAACATGCACCTCTGTCTAGTGTTTCTGACACAAATTTGAATTTGGAACCTGTCAAATCAGCTGATGAGGTGTATTTCAAGAGATGGGAGGCACTGAGCAAGGAACCGCATTATAACCACTGGGTCACACAGTAACTCTGCTAAGCTGGGCGTGGAGGCTCACACTTTTAATTCCAGCACTCGGGAGGCAGAGGCAGAGGCAGAGGCAGAGGCAGAGGCAGAGGCAGAGGCAGAGGCAGAGGCAGAGGCAGAGGCAGAGGCAGAGGCAGAGGCAG
>NC_034606.1:3604954-3606167 GCF_900095145.1 Mus pahari | reverse complement strand
CAGAGGCAGAGGCAGAGGCAGAGGCAGAGGCAGAGGCAGAGGCAGGCAGATTTCTGAGTTTGAGGCCAGCCTGGTCTACAGAGCAAGTTCCAGGACTATACAGAGAAACCCTGTCTTGAAAAACCAAAAACCAAACCAAACCAAACCAAAACAAAACAAAAAACTCTGCTAAGGGGACAGTGGGACCCAATCATGTTAAGCAGTGTAACAGAACACTGACTAAACACTTGCTATTCTGAGATTCCTGTAAGTTTCTTACTCTCCTCTACAGCAAACTACACCATTCCTCTCTGCATTATTGTAGGTTTCCGAGTCTCTGTGGAAGACCCTGAGTCTCTGTTTCAGCATCTCTGTCTTCTTGCTTGACAGTCACCTTCTAAGAACTAAGGTCAGACGATGTTATCTGATAAACATTCCAGGGAAAGGTCCAAGTGTGTGTGTGTGTGTGTGCGTGTGCGTGTGTGTGTGTGTGTGTGCAGGTATCTAGTGCACATATACATATAAGTATGCTCCTTTCTGCACTCTAACTTGTATCATACATAGTGTATATGGAAGGAAATAAAATCTGAATGGGATCTGTAGGAAATCCTAATCATGGACGTGTCAGTTTATAAAATGGGAGTACCAATCCCCAAACAGAAACAAAATAGCCAATTTTCTGAAATATTATGTAACATTTTTAAATTTAATATAGTGGTTTTTTTTTTTATTTCAAGGATCAACAAGACCTATACTCCTTAAGTAAAGAGAGCTACTATGTTTATTTATTGTCTGTTTCCAATATGTTATTCAGTATTACCTAAAGATTTTGTAAGGCCAGCCAACTTCTATTTGTGCTATATGTCACGAGACACTAAAAATTAATGTGCTCATATTCTGAATATATCATGGGTAAACCTGAAAATCATTTCTACACTTCTAATGAAGTTCTAGTGAATGGATTTTCTGGAGAGTCTTAGAATTTATTCATTAAATAAAAAAAGTTAATGATGTTGATGTTATTAGACATCCTTAGGCTTGACAGTGAGATGGTGTACAAATAAAGGTACTTATTCCATCCCATAGCCTACAGTCTAAAATTAGATAGCATAGGGAAGTCAGATAAACATAGGCAGTGTAGTGGCTATTCCTGGTTGTCAACTTGACTATATTTGAAATGAACTACAATCCAGAATTGGAAGGCTCACCAGTGAACCTAATCTGGAGACTGGGA
>NC_034606.1:3592609-3604679 GCF_900095145.1 Mus pahari | reverse complement strand
TGTGTGTGTGTGTGTGTGTGTGTGTGTGTGTGTGTGTGAGAGAGAGAGAGAGAGAGAGAGACAGAGAAGACAGGGAGATAGGGAGGTTGTGTGGTTGTCCTGAAGGGAGTTAGAGCGTAGTAGGATCACCATTGTCTTCAGTTGTTGAGGTTCATTCCGTAGTCCTTACTTGCCTCTGCTTGCCTGCCTGTCTACTAAAAGTCTTTCTGGGCAGTGGTGGTGCAAGCCTTTAATCTTAGCATTTGGGAGTCACAGCTAGACAGATCTCTGAGTTCAAGGACAGCCTGATATATAGAGCAAGTTCTGGGACAGACAGGGTAACAGAGAAACCCTGTCTCAAAACAAAACAAAGCCTATTCATTACCTTCATGCCTAGAACCAAGAGCCCAGGCAGCATTTTAGAATGTGGCTCCTACAGCAGCTAGCTGCTACTAGATATCAGATGGGAGAGCGGGCCAGAGCCTCCGGTGTGCACAGTCCTAGGCTAACAAGTTGAATATCTCCCTAGCAACTTATTTTGCATGATTAAATAAAATCTGGCTGGCCTTCTTGGGGCTAGGTAAAACAAAACACCAAATCCATAACTTTGGATTTGCCAAGCTTCATGTTAGGATGAGAGATACAGATAAACATGGCATATACTCCTTTTGGAGCATATTAGAGTTTTATTTCAGGAGGCAGCTAGTGAACAATTTAAAGTAGGAAATGCAATGTCAGGAGGAGTACCAGCCCAGGCTGATGGTCAGGCAGGACTGCTGGAGAAGAGAGAGATGCTGTGGGTCTTCTGGGGACTGGATGTGTGACAGAAGCCAAGAAAATGTTACAAAGAGACAAGAGAACAGACAACTTCTGCAAATGTTGAGTCTAATGGGTCTGAAAAAGACCCTGGGTTTGTCAGGCCACAGTGGGATCTTTAGCAACTGTTGGCAGGGCAGTTTGAGTGAGGTGAAGAGAGCAATGCTGTAGTGGGTTAAGGAATCAAGGGGAGATTTATAAAGTATATGGAAATGAAAGGCTCAGGAGGGGCCATCTAGATGGCTTAGCCTTGAAAGGTGCTTACCACTAAGTCTCTCAGAACCCACAAGGGGAAGGAGAGAACTGACCCATGCAAGGTGTCCTCTGATTTACACACACACACAAACACAAACACACACAGACACACACACGCACACACACATGCACACAAACACACATACACACACGCATGCACACACGCACACACACACAAACACACACACACAAACACACACATGCACACACACAAACACACACAGACAGACACACAGACACACGCACACACACACAGAGACACACACACGCACACACACACGCACACACACAGACACACGCACACACACACACACAGACACAGACACACACACGCACACACACACACACACACACACGTTACTGTAAAATCTAAGAATGTTGGCTATGAACAGAAAGTGAATGGAAGATGGTTTTTGTTTTGTTAAAAAAGATACTAAACTGTGTGGGACCAGCAGGTTAGAGGTGAGAGATAAGTGATCAGAGGCCTCAGTTTACAAACCACTCAGGTAAGCAACAGTTGCCATCATCCCTGGATAAAAACAAAGCTCTCGATTGAGGTCCAAATCCTCCCTACTTTCAATGGGGTGGATTCTAATTCCCTTGTGTCTCTCCTAGCTATCTTTTTCAAGGAAGTCTCTGCTTCTAGATTTCTTTGCACAATTATCCCTCCTTAGAGTAGACACTGGCATCCATTTAATGTCAATAACTGCAGAGGCTTAGGAGTCCTAAATTATTAGCTCTCTTTCCAAAGAACTAATGTTCAGCCAGGTGTGGTTGTGTATGACTTTAACTCCAGCACTCTGGAGCAGAGGCAGATTGACATCTTTGAGTTCGAAGCCAGTCTGGTCTAGTGAAGTCCAGCACAGGCAGGGCTACATAGACACATCTTGTCTTTGAAATATATATATTAATGTGGGAAGAAAGACTGTTTCTAGAATGCTTTTTCTCTCCACCATCCAGAGCATCCATTTCCTGTACCAAGCTATCCTGAAAGCTGAATTACTAATTGGACTTAGCCACATGGAAGTCTGTACAAAATGGATCTGCAGCAAAAACATGTTTTAACAGTTATTTCTGGAGGAAAATGAAGGGAGCTATAGAACACTCAGCCCCATCCAAGTTAGTGCTTGCTAAATGCTTGCTCTCTGACAAAGCAGACCATTTTTTTCCCTACTTCTGCCATTTACAATCATGCCTTCATGGGGTCCATTAGAAGACATATGCTAGAGAGATGGCTTAGTGGTTAGCAGCACTTGCTGCTCTCCCAAAGAACCTGAGTTTGAATTCCAGGACCCACACTAGGCAGCTGGCACCCAAATCTAACTCCAGCTCCAGGAAATCTGATACCCTTGTCTGACCTCTGTGAGCATCATTCATGTGTGGCATACACTCATAAACACATACTTTTTAAAAAAAATTTTTAAAGATAATCTTTCCTTCTAAGAGGGTATGTTAAAAACAGTAGTAAAGGTAGTGATTATACCTGGTTCTAACTTTTGCTGCCATCTTTGCAAGTTATTGGACACAAGTCCCCTTGCATTATTACAATGGTCTTATGTCCATGTCCTTGGAATGTGTGCTCAGAGGACTATTGCAAGAGTTGGTTCTTCCCTCCCATCCTGTTGGGCCTGGGGAATCCAACTCAGGTCAGGCATGGCAATAAGCACCTTCACCCACTGAGTTATACAGACAGCCTTCTCAAAGGCCTCTTCCGTTTTCATTTTGTTTTATATTGCTCTTTGCTTAGGAGCTTAAGTACTAAAATGATGCCGTTTTCTTTTAAACACAATGGGATTTTCACTCTTATTTTGAAGAAACATTTTAGAATAGTAATATCCCACCTGATAAAAGTGCTGGGATTGGATATTCACTGAACCTTTAGCGTTTATATTTATGGCGACCAGAAAAACCATTAACGCCCCGAGGATAAGAACTTGGTTTCGTTATCTTTATTTTAGGGTGCCCAGCACACGATGAACATTCAGTGACTATACTAATGGATTGATTTTGTTGTTGTTGTTTTTTTTGAGACAGGGTTTCTCTGTGTAGCCCTGGCTGTCCTGGAACTCACTTTGTAGACCAGGCTGGCCTTGAAGTCAGAAATCTATCTGCCTCTGCCTCCCAAGTGCTGGGATTAAAAGTGTGTGCCACCATGCCCAGCATGGATTGATTTTTAACTAAGCTCCTAGTAGGCTGAACAGTGTTTTTGTTGTTGTTGTTGTTTTTTTTTTTTTTTTGATAAACTATTGTTTTAACTAGAGCCTTATTTGAGTAGATAGATTTAGATTGCATAGTATAATGTGTCTTCCTAAAGAACAGCCTTAAACGATACTCATGTGTTAAGCATATAGCATATTTTTCAAAATTATCTTCCATCAATATGGGTGGGGAGGTGAGAATAGGGGGAGTGGGGACAGCATCTGTGTAACTCTCTGGACTTAAATTCTAACTAAATGAGAAGAAGAGTTATAACTAATTTACACTAGGCAATAGGCTAGATCATTGAACTGAAGAGCTGAGCAGTCATTTAACTTCTGACACCATTAATGGTAAAAATAGTACTATTTGCTTCACTTCCCACACATCACCGTCAAAAGATGTTTAGTTTATAAAGGACTTCAAAAACTGCAGAAACCTACTAAAGTGGAGTTTTTGTGTTGATGTAATGTCATTTCTACGAGTCAATATATTTGTGACTATCAATCATTTATTTTAATCCCCAAACCCTGGCATCCAAGAGCTAGATTAGGTGGCCCCTCCTGCCTGTCCAAAGCTGGGTTAAAGGCGTGAGCACCACGCCTGGTGAAGTGGGTTAAAAGCGTGGCCACCACGCCTGGTAAAGCAGGCTATCCAGGCTTGTTTGGGTAAGAGTGACAGATACAGAGTAATTGTGAGAAACGCATACTTTAAAGGGAAAAAAACCCCATTTTTCTCGAGTCCTTTTTACCACTGTAAAAACTGTAGGAAGCGGCTCAGTGATTCCAACAGAACGTCTTAAGCGCCAGACTCCCAACAGCCCTATGCCCTCCCCTCCCCCTTGTCCAGGGCCGCGGACCCGTGCTGGGTCACGCCCGGGACGGTTGGGGTCCGGTTGAGGTCAGCCAGCCCGCGGCCGTTGAGAACTCCAGCTCCCGGCAGGCACCGCTTCCGCGGCCCACGCGCGTGGCGGCGCTGCCCGCTGGGACTCGTAGTGCGGTCCGGGTAGGAGAACCGGGCAGTTACCCTGCCTCCTTCCGCGCACACCTAGGAAACCCGGCCGGCGAGGCTCACGCCCGCCCACCCGTTTCCAGCGCCGCTCAGGGAGGGGAGCTAGCGGAGCAGAACCTCAGCCACTGCGGAGGGAAGAGGCCGCCACCAGTCGCGCACGTGGGGGGCGGTTGGCGCCCAGAAACCCGGAAGCCCCGCGCGCCGCCCACCCGCCGCGCTGACGGGTTAACGCTCTTTCGGGCGGGGGCGGGGCGTTGCGCGAGGGGCGTGACCAGCGGCCGCGCCGAGACCGCCCACTGGCCGCCCCGCCCTTTCCTGGCTTTGCGCAGCGGGAAGTCGGCCCCTGGCTGTGGCGCCTGCGCAGAAGCCCCGCCCCGCCTCGGCCCCAACCCCCACGCCCGCCGCAGCCGCTGCCGCCGCCACCTCTCCCTTCCTCTGCGCTTTCCTCCGCCTCCTCCGGCGCCGTCGCTCGCGTAGGGCCCTGGCGTCAGACGCGCGTGGGCGGGGCGAGTGCGGCGGGGGGTATAAGTAGAGGGTGCAGGAGGCGGTGCTTCCCCTTCTCCCCGGCGGTTAGTGCTGAGAGTGCGGAGTGTGTGCTCCGGGCTCGGAACACACATTTATTATTAAAAAATCCAAAAAAAATCTAAAAAATCCTTTGAAAAAACCCAAAAAAAATTTACAAAAAATCCGCGTCTCCCCCGCCGGAGACTTTTATTTTTTTTTCTTCCTCTTTTATAAAATAACCCGGTGAAGCAGCCGAGACCGACCCGCCCGCCCGCGGCCCCGCAGCTCCAAGCAGGAACCCAGAGACCGAGGCCTTCCTGCCGCCCGGACCCAGCACCGCCAGCCTCGCTCCCCCGGTTCCACGGCCGTTGAGTACGCGTCGATTCCGGTTGAATTTTGTCCCTCTGCGCTCGCCCCCGCTCCCCTCCCCCCGGCTCCGTCCCCCGGCCCCGCACTCGCTCTCCTCTTCTCACGGGAAAGGTCGCGGCCTGCGGCCCCGCGGGCAGCCGTGCCGAGATGAACCCCAGCGCCCCCAGCTACCCCATGGCCTCTCTGTACGTGGGGGACCTGCACCCCGACGTGACCGAGGCGATGCTCTATGAGAAGTTCAGCCCCGCAGGGCCCATCCTCTCCATCCGGGTCTGCAGGGACATGATCACCCGCCGCTCCTTGGGCTACGCGTACGTGAACTTCCAGCAGCCGGCGGACGGTGAGCGGCAGGCCGGAGGGTGGCGGGCGGCCATGCGGCCGGGGCGGCGGGCCTAGCGGGGCGGGCGAGGGGGCGGGAGGGCACGGCGCCGCAGCCCCTCGCGGGCCGGCACTTCCTCCTCTGCGACCATTTTCTCGCCGTCGGTCGCTCTCAAACTTTAGGGCGATGACGCGCCGGGAGGGTGGTTGAGATAGCCTTCACCGCGCTCCCGCCACAAGCTGTGGGATTCGGGGGTTTCGAGTCCCCTCCTGGAGCGGTGGGTGGAGGTACCCCTCCATCCCCTGCCCTGGCCCGGCACTCGGGCCGGGGAGGAAGTACGATTCGGTGTTGGGAAATACCACGTGTTGAACCCTGTAACCTCACAGGCCCAAGGCCTGTTCCTGCCGGTGGCTCAATCGCTGGGAGGAGCCCAAGGCTTTAGAAGAAAGTTCAATAGGGTGATGCCTGGTGGTGGTGGTCCTCAGGGTCGTAAGCTCGTTCTTGATAGCACATCCCTGACCTGTGGACCCGGAAAGGCATCTTAGACCATACACAGTTGCTTGAGGTTTTCCCTGGATGAAGTATTTTCTGTCTTTAACCGTGCCGTGGAGGAGGGGATGGGGAAGACTCTAGGGCACCAGACTCCTTGGCTCATTTTCAAACTAATTAGATCTTAAGTTTAATAGAAGTGGCTATTTAATGTATACATACGTATATATTTTTTTCTAAGATAGCACCCGTGGTTATGAATTTTAAACATGTTGACTAGTTTTGGTCCTAAATATTAGGGTAACCTGGATCAAATTATGCTGTTAGTAGCATCGAACTAAGGAAAGCTTTTTTGATTTTTCTTTCGTAAAGTGGTTCAGAATATCCATGAATCTTGGGCAATAATTGAGAAGTAACACATTGAGTTTATAAGTTTTAAGTTTGACAATTCACTGAAACAGAAATCTAAGAATCAGATAAGGTCTATGGCCTGTTGGGTTTTTAAATCTAGATGACCCTGACTTTTAAGTCAGCTGTCTGGGTTTTATTTTAGTAAGGAAGGCTGGAGTTACAGAGTGATCACTAGATTAAAGGCAAGATTTGGAGCGTCTTAAGTGGGGTAAGCCAGAAGTTGTAGAAGTGTACTGCAGATGGCCTGCCCTTTGCTAAGGGGCACTTTTAGTGTCACTTCATTGCAGCTTTCAACCCGGGCAGGTGACAGGTGACTGAATGTGTAAGGTAAAGGAAGGTAACTTGGGATAGAGTAACCAGAACTTCTGTGAAAAGAAAACTTGAAAGACTTGAAACTTAGTGGTTTTCTTTTTTAATCCAGAAACATCCAGTTTTTAGAAGTCCTAGGATTTAAAAAGCTGAACCTCAAATTGCCATGGTTATAGTTAACTTTATACATTTGTGTCAGTGGACCAATATTCCAACTGCTCAGAATCTTGCCTCTTCTTCCATTTATTTTGTGGCTGTATGTTCAGTGTTCCATCTTCCCAATTTTTTTTTTTTTAAACCAGCTTTTTCCTTTTTACAGTATTTTCTTACGTACTGCAGTAATGGACTGGGGTTCTGCTAGTGACCACCAGTATTCAGTTTTGTAGGGAGATGTGACTCATTAAAAAAACCCAAGCTCAAGCAAAGTCAGCAGGGCCAGGGGTGCTTAGGAGGTGTGGCCAACTGATACTGAGCTGGCTGCTGCTGGTCACTATGCTCTAGGAACTAGAAATTTCATTTACAGAGAAGTGGGTGGTGGGGGACTGTGGTTTCTGCACTTAAACCCAGCACGTGTGTTTGTTGAGTTCTTGGCTAGCCTGGACTACATGAGTTCCAGGAAAGCCAAAGCTACACAGTTAGACCTTATCTCAAAGAAAAAGAAAGGAAAAGATGGCTGAAAAACTTGTTCTGTCAGTAACCTCACTAGTGAGATTTCAGCTTTGCTTCAGGTGTTCATGTGGACTGCTTCCCCCTCGAAGGTCTCATCTCTTTACTTAATGATAGTAATTTTTCATTTAAGACAGATAATGGGTACATGGCAGAGGTCGTTGGACTCCAGGCCAGCCTGGGCTACATAGAGATCCTGTATCCAAAATAGTTTCAACTTTAGCATTTCTTTTCTAGTACACGTATACAAGTATTCAGTCTTTTTTGGGGCCTTGGAATTATATAGGATGGGTTTTCTGTTGTGAAGCATGACTATCCAAAAAGAAGTGAAATAAATTGTTCATTACAATGATTAAGACTTGACTTGTTAAAGAGGAAGTTGAGCTGAGGCCACATGGCTATCCTTTTACTCCTTGTCACTGGTAATTTTATACAAAGTGGCTAATGAGGTGTTAGAAGTGATACTTACTCTGAAAATGTGTCTCTCCTAGCGGAACGTGCTTTGGACACCATGAATTTTGATGTTATAAAGGGCAAGCCAGTACGCATCATGTGGTCTCAGCGTGATCCATCACTTCGCAAAAGTGGAGTAGGCAACATATTCATTAAAAATTTGGACAAATCCATCGACAATAAAGCACTATATGATACATTTTCTGCATTTGGTAACATCCTTTCATGTAAGGTAAGCTAAGATATAACAGGTTAGTATTTGCAGTGTTGTGCTACTTTTAGATTTGGAAGTGACATTTGTGCTGTCTGTTAATACTGTCATTATTTCTGAAGCTCCTGGGATTAGGTGGCTGACACTTGTACAAAGTAGAAAAGCAATGGCAAGCAGTAAAGAGTGAGTAAAGAGTCTGTTTCACTCTAGGTGGTTTGCGATGAAAATGGCTCCAAGGGCTATGGATTTGTACATTTTGAAACACAGGAAGCAGCTGAAAGAGCTATTGAAAAAATGAATGGGATGCTTCTAAATGATCGTAAAGTGTAAGTATATCTGTTTACAGTGCATACGGTCAGTCTGCTTTTAAAAGTTATCCATCAGTTTAAAATACAGTGAACTAGAGCTGGACTTAGTAGCATGTCTTTATTAATCCCAGCACTTGAGAGGTAGAAGTGGAGGCAGGCAGATCTCTGTAAGATCTTTGAGACCCACCTTGTCTACATAGGTTAGAACAGCCAGGCCTACATACTGAAACTGTCTCAAAAAATGTAACTGGGTTAGTATGTGCCTGTAGTCATCACTTGAGAGTTAGAGACAGAGGGTCTGTGAATTCAAGGCCAACCTAGCTAGGCTACATGAGAAACTAAGTGTGTGTATACATACATATAGCACTGACTCATATTTGCTGTTTCATAATCATTCATGATCAATCATGTCAGTCGCTCATCATAGAAACCCAAAATGAACCAGGTAAAAAGAAACCGGGTAAAACTAAGGAACTAATTCATCAGCCTATTTCATTCATGTTTAGGGAAGCTAGCTAAAGAAATGATGCATAGGTGTTGTAAGAAGACACCCAGCAGTCTGAATTCAGAGCTCACTGGTGGTTTCCATTAATCTTTTCTGAAGTATTGTTCTCTTAACCTGAAATAAACTTGTTTAACACAAGTTAAAAACTGGCAAATGACACTGAAAATTAAAAGGCTGTTGTCAGTAGAGATCTTTTTTTGTTTGTTTGTTTGAGACAGGGTTTCTTTGTGTAACCCTGGCTGTCCTGGAACTCACTGTAGACAAGGCTGGTCTGGAACTTAATAGATTTGCCTGCCTCTGTCGCTGAGTGCTGCGATTAATGGTGTGTTACCATCACAGCTGAATCTGCAGATTGATTTGTCTTAATCTGGGAAAATTGAGCTCTGGGAGAATTGTGCCCATGTATTAAGTATATATAAGGTCACGTATTAAGTGATCTGAGAGTTGTTGATGTGTAAACTCCAGTGGTGGCATGACAAATTCCACCTCTGTGGTAGCATATTCCTGTAATTCCTGCTCTTTAGAAGCTCAGGCAGAAAGATCACAGGTTGAAGACCAACCTGAAGTTACATTGATCTGGTTTCATAAACGGAAAAGGAAAACCCCACCCCAGGGTTTTTCTAGATCTGGCTGTACTTGAACTCTGTACATTATTCTGGCCTCAACCTCGGGTCCACCTGCTTCTCTGCCTTCCAAGTGTTGGGCTTAAAGACATGCACCACCTCCCAACTCTTTTTCTTTTTTTCTCGAGACAAGGTTTCTCTGTAGCCCTGGCTGTCCTGGAACTCACTCTGTAGACCAGGCTGGCCTCGAACTCAGAAATCTGCCTGTCTCTGCCTCCCGAGTGCTGGGATTAAAGGTGTGCGCAACCATGCCCAGCTTATACTCATTTATAAAGTGAAGGGAAATGCTGATCTCAGATATAGAAATAGGAGAACTGCAAAGTTCTTGCAGTTCAGCAGTTTTAAAATTTGACAAATAAGATTTTTGGCATATTTGATTTTCTGGTAGAGGTGCTTAGCTAATAGAGCCTACAAATACTGAAATCCAAGACTATAGCCCCAACTTGTAATCACAATGGAAAACTTGATGGCAGCGCTTTAGTAAATTAAAAGATGTCTATACTGTACTGGCAAGATCCAAGTAAAGATTTGGTCACTGGCCTAAGTGTATAATGAGGAGGCGCCACACTAGAGCAGTTTACATCAGACACTTTCCCGTCCCTTTGAACTGCGGTTTTTGGTGACTACCATAAAGACATAGTAAGTTAAAGCATTACTTAGTTTGGTCTACAAGGAAATCCTCTGGAGGTTTTTTGCCAAACTACATGAAGAAGCCCATGATTTTGAGTATTAAAAAAAAAAAATCTATGTTTTCGGTGCTTTTGAACAGAGTAAGAACCCTTGAAGTTGATTTTGATTTTTGTATTCTTTGTATTGATTTGAAGTTTGTATTATTTTTGGGGTTTATTATTGTGTCATTTGATTTAATACTGTGGAAGACTTGAGTTTTAGTGTTATGTTGATAATACTGCAGTTAGACCAAGCTCTTGTATTAGTAGAGAGAATTGAGAATTTCTGTTCAAGGAGATGGTACAATGTCGGACCATTCTGAAACAGGAAGAAGAGCATGTATGTAGGGCTCTTGGGCACAGAACAGTTACTTCTGTAGACAGGAGAGAACCCTTTAACCCTGGGCTAACTAGATGAAATGTGCATTGAAAGAAAACTCTTCCTTTGTAATTATCCATACATTGTTGTTTTTTTTTTTTTTTTTTGGTTTTTCGAGACAGGGTTTCTCTGTGTAGCCCTGGCTGTCCTGGAACTCACTCTGTAGACCAGGCTGGCCTCAAACTCAGAAATCCGCCTGCCTCTGCCTCCCAAGTGCTGGGATTAAGGGCGTGCGCCACCACGCCTGGCTGATACATTGTTTTTTAAAATTTATTCAGTGAAGACATTTTTATTTTGTGATAAATTTTGTAAACCATCAGCCTTCATCTGAACTTTATGAAACATTTTACTAGGTTTGTTGGACGATTTAAATCTCGGAAGGAACGAGAAGCAGAACTTGGAGCCAGGGCAAAGGAGTTCACCAATGTTTACGTCAAGAATTTGGGAGAAGACATGGATGATGAGCGCCTCAAGGAACTCTTTGGCAAGTTTGGTAATGTGTCAAAGTTAAATCTTTACACTTAGAGTAATTGTCTAAAGTTAATGACTCATATTTGACTAGTAAGTCAACACTTGATTTGATTTGGATTAGGCTATAGTTCACTGCACAACAGTAATATGCAAGTGGAATGCTATGCAGTGACCAACACAAGGTGTGGGTGGCTGAGGAGCTTACAGGGCTTGCCGCGTTAAGATACTTTGAATGCAGACATTAGTGTAGAGTTAGGCGGATGATGTCGGAGATCTCAGGACTGGAGTAAAAGATGAAGTCAGAGTTTGTAGGTGATTTCCTTCCTTTTTGTTGAACCTAGGAATGGCCTTTTTGTTTAGTTTTATCTAATTCTGTATTATATTTAATATCATAAAGCTGTGTTGAGCTTAAAGACAGGACCTCAGAGTTGTAGCTCTGGCAGGCACACAGTTCCCAGGAGATGACTCCTGGAATTAAAGGCACAAAGCACCACCACGCAGGCTGAGTCCTCTTAAGCAAAAGGAGTTTTGATTATGCACAATTGTGTAAGATGGCAGTCATGTTTTTGCACCTCATTCAAGTTTCTCTTGTATGTCACCTGTCTTGCATCTGAGAGTTTTAAAATAAAAAGCATTTTTTGGTAGTAAGGGGTGGGTCTCTGGCCCTTGGACTTAACTCTATGTATATACAAGGTTGGACTTGAGAGATCTACCAGCTGCCTCCCAGAGGCTAAGATTGGATTATTTTTATTTATTTTATTTTATTTTATTTTTAAAAAGACTTACACCACCTCTTGTACAGCCTGGCTGTAGACCACTGTGTTGCTAAGACGTTACAGCTAAGGGGGCTTACAGTCTAAGGTGTATCCATGACCGTCTTGGCAGAGAACATGGTGGCAGGTAGCCATGGCAGTGGAACAGCAGCTGAGAGCTTACTTGTTACAACAACCACAAAGCAGTTAGGTAGCTGGATTGGTATGGGTCTTTTGAAACCTCAAAGCCCACTGGGTCCCCAACTGGGGACCAAGTATTGAAATGTGTGTGGGCCATCACTCAACTAGTTTTTTCTGTGCCTGAGCCTGCTTATGATCTTTTTGTTGTTGTTGTTGGGTTTGTTTTTTTTTTTTT
>NC_034606.1:3576655-3592514 GCF_900095145.1 Mus pahari | reverse complement strand
AAATCCGCCTGCCTCTGCCTCCCAAGTGCTCGGATTAAAGGCATGCGCCACCATCGACCGGCTGCTTATGATCTCTTCCACAAAGGGGAAGGCAGAACTTGTGTTTTAAGAAATCTCCTTTCAGCCGGGCGTGGTGGCCCACACCTTCTAATCCCAGCACTCAGGAGGCGGAGGCAGGTAGATTTCGAAGTTCGAAGCCAGCCTGGTCTACAAAGTGAGTTCCAGGACAGCCAGGGCTATGCACAGAAACCCTGTCTCAAAAACAAACAAACAAAAAGAAGCATTCTTTCAGGTATTTTGTGCCTGCAGATCTAGCCATTCTCTATACTTACTGTTAAAAAGCAGATGACCAAAGAAGACTTTGAAAGATTATTTTGACCAAGAAAAGTCAAGTTAATGATGCAAAGGGACAACTACTGAGCTAAGAATAAAATCTCCGATAAGCTTGAAAGATAAATCTAACAGTATTTAGAATTGCACATGGGAGACCAGTAAAACCTTAGGGGCCGGGAGGGCTGGGACTTTTGTGTTAGATGTTAGGACATGAAATGTGTACATGGACTACTTTTAAATTACTCAAACTTTTTTTAGGGCCTGCCTTAAGTGTGAAAGTAATGACAGATGAAAGTGGAAAATCCAAAGGATTCGGATTCGTAAGCTTTGAAAGGCATGAAGATGCGCAGAAAGTAAGAGACTAAATCATTTTTTATTCTATCAAGGGCATGTATGTACAAAACTGTTGCTCTGGTATTGGAATTTATATACATTATTGAAATGTGTATATATTTATATGCTGACATTAATGGAAACATTACATATTGTAATAAATTATTTTCATTCTATGTATTAGTTGGGAGTGTGTAGGCCCTTTAGCCTGGAGATTTGGGGATGGGTCTGTTGTTAATGTTAGTAATTGGATTAAATTTCCTTGTTAATGAGATATATGTACTTTTACAAGTAACAGAAGTGTTTTTTGTTGTCCCTTTTTTCTGGTTTCTATAAGGCTGTGGATGAGATGAATGGAAAGGAGCTCAATGGAAAACAGATTTATGTTGGTCGAGCTCAGAAAAAAGTGGAACGGCAGACGGAACTTAAGCGCAAATTTGAGCAGATGAAGCAAGACAGGATCACCAGATATCAGGTTCATATTTACTCAGGCAGCACATAAGACAGGGATGAGGGAACCCATTTTATGTTCGTTTCAGTTACTCCCAGGTAACAATTGAGAGGGAGAGATGCGGGCTCTAAAGTAATAGGTGTGCGAGGGTACCTCGATAGTCTTCCGGCCTCTCTTCACAGTTTTCTTCTTTGCAGGGTGTGAACCTTTATGTGAAAAATCTTGATGACGGTATTGATGATGAGCGTCTCCGGAAGGAGTTTTCTCCGTTTGGTACAATCACCAGTGCAAAAGTAAGTGTGTGCGCTATACTTTTGAGAGTGTGCCAGCCTATTTTTAAGCTAGGGACTTGTTGATCCTTAGGTTCTGCTTTATCACTAACTGCAGCTCACTGATAGCTGTTGACTTACGTAGTTCATTCTGGGTAGTCAGCCTCCGCCCAAGTAAGATCCTATTGCAAAAAAGACGGAGTCAGATTGCAAAGCAATAGGCTTCTAACCTAAATTTTAGGATTTTGGTTTAAGAACTGTGGGTGTTTTATCCACAATTTGTGGCTACCTCTCCCCTTCATTCTGATTTCTGAGACATGTCCATCGACTTAAGACTTTTGTTAGAAACAAAATATTTACAGGTATATTAAGTGAGTGCAAATAAGTAACGTAGGCATGCTTGCCCCGTGTTTCAGCGTGCACTTTTATAGAATTTGTATTTCTAGTGTTTTTGAAGGTCTTTCATTTCAGTGTTGTGCCTGCATTAATGTTGTTTGAATTGACTTTTGTCTGTGGTATATGGGAGGGACATAAAATGTAATATAACTTTTCTGGGGGTCAGAGGGCTGGTAAGTTAAACTAAACTATAGGACATGAGTTTAGCTTTTATTTTTATTTACTAAAATGAAACCAGATTTGCCAAGCAATACAAAGCGATGCTTAAAATGGCAAATAAAGGGTCCTTTGTGTACTGGTGACAAAAATGAGCTAGTTATAGTGTAAGCACTTCATACTTCCTGGAATTGCTGGGGTGACATGTGTTCAGATGGAGACAATCCTGGGCATCTCCTGCTCTAACAGATTTGTCAGTAGAGTAAGAAGTAGTCCTGTCAGCTGGGTGTGGTGGCACACAGCTTTAATCCCAGCAGAGGCAGAGAGGCAGGCGGATTTGTCAGTTCAAGGCCAGCCTGGTCTACAGAGTGAGTTCCAGGACCAGCCAGGGCTACACAGAGAAACCCTGTCTTGTCGTTTGAATGCAGTTTAAATCATTTACTGATGTGCCTGTGTGGTTGTCTTGATTTAAGGAGGACTGTTTCATGTTGGACTTTTAATTGTGCAATTCTTTTCTCATTGCTACCATAGATAATAGATCTAATATTACATGTCTGCACCTTTGATGCTCTTAAGTACTGATTGTAAGGAACTAACACAGGATGGCTCTAGCATTAACAAGATTATTTGGTTCAATAACTGACTATAAGAGACTGTTCTTGGTTACTCTATCATTTCCCTAACTTTTTCTTTTTTCTTATAGGTAATGATGGAGGGTGGGCGCAGCAAAGGCTTTGGTTTTGTATGTTTCTCATCCCCTGAAGAAGCCACTAAAGCAGTTACAGAGATGAATGGTAGAATTGTGGCCACGAAGCCACTGTATGTAGCTTTAGCTCAGCGCAAAGAAGAGCGCCAGGCTCACCTCACTAACCAGTATATGCAGAGGATGGCAAGTGTACGAGCTGTGCCCAACCCCGTGATCAACCCCTACCAGCCAGCACCTCCTTCAGGTTACTTCATGGCAGCTATCCCACAGGTGAGTGTGAAGAAGAAACTAAGTCAGGTTGGCTTCATAAGCTCTCCAAGACAAAGCACTAAGTTATTTGAATTGGGAAGACAAATGGCAAGGGTGGTCAGTTGTTTGAGGGCATGTAATGATAGTCGTGTCTTGTGTGGGGGTTACACCCTAAAGCTGATGGACTTACTTTCTTTACCCAGACTCAGAACCGTGCTGCATACTATCCTCCTAGCCAAATCGCTCAACTAAGACCAAGTCCTCGCTGGACTGCTCAGGGTGCCAGACCTCATCGTAAGCCACGTTCCGTTGTGTCTGGGGGGGTGGGGGGTGTGGGGGGTGGGGGCATGTGTGTAGCTCAGTGATAAGAACAATTAACTTCCCATGTGCTAGGCTGTGGGATCAATTCCCCAGTGCTATCATGAGGCAAATTTGTCCTATTGCAGTGATAAATTGTTCCTACTTGTAGCTTAGGCTGGCCCTGACCTAGCAAGCCTCCTACCTTATCTTTGTGACTGCTAAGATGGGTATGGACTGACTGTCATGCCCAGTTCCAAGTTTAAAAACAAAGAAAATTACCATCAGTGGGTATTTGCTTCAATTCTTCATTTGCCTTGGTAGCAATAGCTTTCATTCTACAGGGTTGTGTGTGGCATTTAGGTCCTTGCCCATGGTATAGCAAGCTGGGAGCTCTTGGTGTTCCTTTTCTTTTTTTTTTTTTTCCCCCTTCGAGATGGTTTCTCTGTATAGCCCTAGCTGTCCTGGAACTCACTCTGTAGACCAGGCTGGCCTCGAACTCAAAATCCGCCTGCCTCTGCCTCTCAAGTGCTGGGAGTGTGCCACCACACCCGGCTTTGGTGTTTCTTTTTAATCCTACTTTTTTTTTTTTTTTTTTAATCTCAGATATTAAATTGAAATTCACTTTCTATAAGAGTCTTTTGACTTTTCATACAACCCTTAGCCCTAGGAAAGCTTAGGCTTTGACTCACTCAGTGAAGTTCCTAGTTCATACAGGTTCTTTCCTTTGAATGCAGCATTCCAGAATATGCCCGGTGCTATCCGCCCAGCTGCTCCTAGACCACCATTTAGTACGATGAGACCAGCTTCCTCACAGGTTCCACGAGTCATGTCAACACAGCGTGTTGGTGAGTCTTAAACCTCTCTGAAAAGATTGTTCCCCAACTTAAAATGGCACAATTAAAGGCATTTTTCTCTTTAGCTAACACATCAACACAGACAATGGGTCCACGTCCTGCAGCTGCTGCTGCTGCAGCCACTCCTGCTGTCCGCACCGTTCCCCAGTATAAATATGCTGCGGGAGTCCGCAATCCCCAGCAACATCTTAATGCACAGCCACAAGTTACCATGCAACAGGTATAGTTTAATCATTTGTTTGCAAGGGTCATAATGCTCAGCTGAAATCCAAGGTCTGATGGTGACTTCACAGACTACGAGCATAGACTGTCTGGGCCATCTTATTAGTTGGTTATATGTGAAGAAAGTTGGCAGGCAGCCAGCAGTCTCCCTATGTGGTGTTTTGTTTAGGATGGATGTGAGGTACATGTTAAGGGAAAATTCATTTGTATTAGACTTCATCTTTTTCCTAGTCCTGGAACCAAAAACTATAAAGAAGACTAAATTGTAATTGTATCTCAAGCGCAGATGTGTCAGATGGGATTTATCTGTACTTGCTGACCTTTAGTCAGTATTGCTCTCAGCTTCTCTTGGTCAAATTCAGGTAGTACTCTGTCCTTCCTATGACTATCCATTGAGGGCTGGCTAGTTTATGTCTCATTACTTAGGTATTAAGAGGGTTTCTGTTTTATATGTAGCCCGCTGTTCATGTGCAAGGTCAAGAACCTTTAACTGCTTCCATGTTGGCATCTGCACCCCCACAAGAGCAGAAGCAAATGTTGGGTAAGTAACTTTGTTGTCTTGGCCTGTTGATAAAAATAACAAGGATCATTTAGACACTTTGCACCTAAAGTGAGATGGCTTAGGATGGTATGTGAAGGAATACTGGAAAACATGGTGGGCCACTGTTTGCCATTGATACTCTACTCTAGCCTTGGAACAAGGAAGCATTGTCTTATGTTAATACTGAACACTTGAGGGACTGATACCACCAGAGAAGTGACTGCCTTGTGACAGATTGTGATATACATATGGGTGTGGTAGCGAGTATGTATTATATATTAAATAAAGTAGGTTCCTAAACCCCTAGTTGATAATGGCCATTGCTGCTCTCATTAGAGTGTCTGTTCTAGGTGAACGGCTGTTTCCTCTTATCCAAGCCATGCACCCTTCTCTTGCTGGCAAAATCACTGGCATGCTGTTGGAGATTGATAACTCAGAATTACTTCACATGCTCGAGTCTCCAGAGTCTCTCCGCTCAAAGGTACTGTGTGCTTTCAGCCTATGATCTTCACAGATTTATTTTACAGAACATGTAAATGGAGCCCTTATACAAATGAATGTACAATTAGGCTTTATATATACTGACTACAAACTTGAGATAGATAAACCTAGTAGTGCTTGTTTTCTCTCTTTTGGGTAACTTGCTCAAAGCTCACTGCTAGTAGATTGCAAAGCTTGCTCAGATCAGTTTGTTCAGCTCCTGCGGCCGGATTCATGAATGCTGCTGCTTTTAGAGCTCATTTTAAAGTGTTTGGTGAGAATTTCCTTGCTGCACTTTCCCCTTGAGCCATTATGTTCACCGTTTTCCAGGTTGATGAAGCTGTAGCTGTACTACAAGCCCACCAAGCGAAAGAGGCTGCCCAGAAAGCAGTGACCAGTGCCACTGGTGTGCCAACTGTCTAAGTGAGTTCTCCCTCGCCCACTTGCCCGAGACATAAGGACATTAGGTCAGCTTTCCATATACATGATAGACTCTTTTCACCGTATACTGACCAGCAGTTTTAAGTCAATACTTGGAAATAGATTTTGCATAGTAAGTTGTATGCAATGTCCTGTAACAGAAACTGGCTTTCATAAATAATACTTTTTAAAAAATTGGGTGATGGCTTTAAGTGGTTTCCCACTACCAGGAAACTGTTAGTGAGTGCTTGGTTGAGTGTGTGTGTGTGTGTGTGTGTATACATACACACACACACACACACACACACATACATTAAGGTCAACAGTAAAAGAATTACTAGAACCCTGTTTTTTGTAGGCCAGGTTGTATGTGATTTAATAGCTGTATTAAAGGAGTGGGTGTGGCTGTACCAGTACCAACAGGCAGCAGACTGACCCACTGAATTCAGGCAAGGGCTTTAATTATTGTCTTTTTTTTTTTTTAACACTTACAGATTGATCAGGGACCACGAACAGAAACTCGTGCTTCACCGAAGAAAAATATCTTAAACATCGAAAAATTTAAATATTATGAAAAAAAAACATTGCAAAATATAAAATAAATAAAAAAAGGAAAGGAAACTTTGAACCTTATGTACCGAGCAAATGCCAGGTCTAGCAAACAGTGCTAGTCCTAGATTACTTGATTTAAAACAACAAAAAATACAAAAAAATAGTAAAATATAAAAACAAATTAATGTTTTATAGACCCTGGGAAAAGAATTTTCAGCAAAGTACAAAAATTTAAAGCATTCCTTTCTTTAATTTTGTAATTCTTTACTGTGGAATAGCTTGGGACATCAGTTCTGTTTTAAGGAGCAGAACTGATGACTAAGCAAGGAAACGTAATTTGGATTATAAAATTCTTGCTTTAATAAAAATTCCTTAAACAGTACATGGCTATGCTTTTATTTACTTTGGTCCTTTGGCCAGTTGGCAGGTGTAGCAGCAGTTGCTGACTTAATAGTACAGAGCTGAAAGCAGCTACCAATTCTGCGAAGCATATGCAGTTTGGGGGTAGGGTGGATTTAGACAAGCTGTGTTAAAATTGGGGTCAAATGCATGCATATAAAATGGTACCTCATCTTATGGCTTCTCCCTGGAATCACTTTGGCTTTTGAAACGTGCTTGACTAGACTGGGAGTCTTGGTTTGCTTTTTTCTGTGTCCTACAGTTGATTGAAACAGGGATTCCATATTGCCCTTATTTGGCCTGGGGCTTATGGCCACCCTGACACCCATCTTAAGTGTTGGGATCACAGAATATCACCAGATTTGGCTTTTGAAAAGGATCCTTGGGAAGGCAAACACCTTTCTTAAATTTAGTAAGGTTTGAGGCTTTGATGTTTTGAAGCCGGTTCTAATTTGAAAAGCTAAGTTGTGTGAAGTTATACAATTCAGGGAGATAGGGTATGCCTAGACTGGCTTTTTTCTTGTTGCATGACTGGAATTAATTTCTCTGTTTTAAGTAGCTGTGTTAATAGATGGTGGGCAGAAGCAGTAAGTCTGCATGGTCT
Organism: Mus pahari; assembly: GCF_900095145.1. NCBI lineage: Eukaryota > Metazoa > Chordata > Mammalia > Rodentia > Muridae > Mus > Mus pahari. The sequence continues at coordinate 3,585,249 of NC_034606.1, read as the reverse complement.
TTATGTCCTACAGAAATTGCTACAGATACGTGAAGAGTTTATTTGCACATTTGGCTTGGCTTTTGAGTCAGGGTCTAGCTCTGTAAACCAGATCCACCTGCTTCTCTCTCACCTCCTGGGTGTTGGTTTTAAGGGTGTGTGATACCACTGCTGGGCTTAGATTTTTCTATATAAGTGGAAATTGAAACTGGTTTACAGTAGTTGATGCCAAGGACTTGGGTTACCTAACAGTATTACAGATGAGATTTAAGGTTTACAGCTTGAGTTATAAATGTTACAGGATTTGTTTAGGGCCATGAGTACTTGAATATACTGTATATGAGTACACTGTAGCTGTCTTCAGACACTGAAGGGTGTCAGATCCCAGTTGTCAGCCTCTTCAACCTCCATGTTTTGTACTTTACAGTGAGCACCAGTTACAGTGCAGACATGTTGGTTTGCTTTCATTTCATGTGCTGAGTTTATACCATCTGTGTGCCTGACTGATGCCCAGGGAACCGAGATGAGGGCCTCAAATCAACTGAAAGTTGTGAGCCACCATGAGTAATGGGTGCCCTCTGCAAGAGCAGTAATTGCTCTTAGCCCCCAAGACAAGTCCATACATTAAAGATGTCTTAAACTTAACCATTCTCCCCTTGGAATAGTTTTTGCTCATTCAGAATTGGTGGAAACACCAAGGGTGTTGACAGTATATCCAGAAGCTATCATTTTTATCTAATTTACTTTTTTGATTATGACTTTAAGCTTGTATAGCTTCAGGGTAGATTTTGAGCTGGATAGCAGTGAAGACAACTGGTAAGCTGCTGTGGTGCTCTGCTGCTGAGGTGCTGTGTAAGGGCCAACTGGAAACTGGACTTTCCATTGCTGCATGTGCTCCCACAGGTAGAAGTGAGGTTAATGTGCTTTGTTCCCAGGATGCAACCTGCTATTACTCCTTTCCCTCAGCTCAGGTTAACCCCCTGTGAGATACTATGTACTTTGAATTTCTTACTCTTGAGATAAAGTGACGGTCCAGGCTATGCACTTAAGGCAAGCCTCAATTTAGAACAGGTTAATGAACATGTTCCAGTTCTGATGAAAGCCAAGTCCAGCAGGGCACCGGCTGGTTCTGCTAGGCTAGTGGAGGAGACCTGGAGTAAGCCTGCACAGTCAGACCAGGCCTTTACATTTACTCTGATGCAACTAGAACCTGTCTTCACTGCCACCTTCTCACTCCTGCCCCTTGGGTACCTTTCAGATGTGGCTATGACTATGCCTGGTTCCAAGTGCTGTGTTGTTGATGTGGCTTACCTGCTGTAGGTTGTGTGCATGTTTGGGCAAGTTTGTATCCTCTAAAAGGGTAGGAAAACATGCAAGCTACTTAGTTACTGACAATACTCCAGGAAAACTTAGGTAGCATGGAGTATTAACCTCAAATTAGCATTCCTTCTATAGTCAGGGATTTGTATATTACATAAAAAACATGTCCACTGATAAAACAAACACATTAATAGATGAATGTATGGTTGCTGATAGAATTCTAATAACACATGTATGGCACATGGATTTTTTGTGTTGTGCTGATTTCAGATGAGACTCGTTCTGTGGCTACTACATATGGAGGCTTTAGGAAATACCTTGCCCAACAACTGGTAATGGAGCTGGGTTAGCCTTCCCTGCGCCACACAAGAAGCATCACCCCAGTCACAGGAACTTGGCCTGCCTTTGCCCTGAAGAAGGGGACTAAGAGGCAAGGCAAATAGCATATTTTAAAGTTTCAAATCATGCTTTTGATGAACCTTACAGGGTAGTTAAAAGAAATGAACAAGTCCTTTGGAAGAGTGTATTTCCTAATTTTCTTTGGACCAATTGGAAAATATTACTTTGACACATTTTTTTTCTTTTAACCTGTGAAATTACAATGCTGACCCCATGAGCTTCTGTAACAATTAGAATATCAAACTTTTCTGAACAGGTTTTTCAGAGTGTGATAAAATGCCAGTTGTCACCCATGAAGAAATTGACAAATGGAAACTGAAATAATGAACACTTGTAATTGATTGGGACAGGCTTTCCAGCTCTTCGTTGACACACACCTGTGGACTTGGGGAAGCCTTAGTCACTAGGTCACCACAGCCAGAGGTCATGCATCCTCGGCACACGGGCTGCGGTGCCGTGTCGCTGTCTAGTGAGATCGTGGATGTATACCAATTTAGGAACATCACCCATTCCCTAGTTTTATTTTCAGAATTTTTTACTACCTAGAATTTTTTTTTTTCCCCAAGACAGGGTTTCTCTGTGCACTCCTGGCTGTCCTGGCACTTACTCTAGACCAGGCCGGCCTTGAACTCAGAAATCTGCCTGCCTCTGTCTCCCAAGTGCTGGGATTGAAGGCGTGTACCACCACGCCCGGCTTTCTACCTAGATTTAATTTTGCATAATTTTCCAATCTGTGTACTGTTAAGTATAAAAACAGTGTTCACTAGTATGTGCGATATGGTCTCAGTGTAGCCCTGGCCTTTGACAGACTGAGCTGGCCTCTGGCTCTCAGGAGCCCGCCTATTCCGACTTCCTGAGTAGTAGGATTACAAGTGTGTCCACATGGGTATTTCGGCCAGTGTTTATACCAGTGTAGTCACCTGTAAAATAAAATAAAAGGATACTATTTCTAGTCTTCAATTTTCCCTTGTGCCTCCCCTCAGTTTATTATCCCACACACCCCAAATGAAAACTAGCTCTGCTATACATTCATTTGTGTATGTATGGTAGTTCTTAAACTTGAAATGAGCTTAAGTTCCTGTGCTTGGCTTCTGTGGACTAGTATGATATCTGCACTATATATATATATATATATCAGTACTTTGGCTACCTTGAGATAATACGTGAATACATGAAAGTTTATCCATTGTCTTGTGTGTCTAAACTTGTGGGTTTGGTTCTTGACTGTAAAGATAAGCCTGTGAGTAGGCAGGAATCAGTACAACAGACAGTGTCGGGTGTTAAACTACAGTGATCATTGCTGTGATTGGACGTATTGCACTGGGACAAGGCCCAGTTCTCCTCGGACAGTGAAACATCACTGTAGGACAATTAGTGTTTTCATATTGATTTCCAAAGAAGTTATTTCAGAGTGTCTGCAAATCAGGCTAAAATGTAGATTCTTAATGGATTATAAAGTTAAATGTCGTAAAGTATGTGCCATTTGTGAACTTAAACCTACACTTAAATTTTTCCTTTGAAGATTAACTTTCTATTTTAACTGTGTGAATGCTTTACCTGTGTGCACACCTGCACCACTTCATTCTTGGTACCTCTCTGGAGGCCAGAAGCATCAGAGTCCTTGGAACTGGAGTTACAGATGGTCTACAAGCTACCCTGTGGGTGCCAGGAATCAAACCTAGCTGCTCTGTAAGGCCAGATGGCTCTTAACCGCTGAGCCATCTCTCCAGCCCTAAAGTTTAGTTTAGTTTAGTTTTTTTTTTTTTTTTAATATTTTGATAGTTTAAGTTTCATATTGATAACTTTCCATACTTTTCACCTCCAGTCAGAGGTTAGGGAGAAGATTGCCATTGCAAGGAGAGGCCTATAGTGACAGCAGAAACAAGCCAGAGCTTTGCAATGAGCGCTGGCCTGAATGCTGGGGTTCTAGATGAGGGAGACTTAGCCTCGTGCTTCCAGAAGGCAGACACAGGCAGACCCACCCCAGCAGGCACCCAGGCAGAGGAGTGCATCTGCATTTGCAGCAAATGCTTCCAGTAGCAAATGCTGTTCATTGTAGGTACAAGCTTTGCCTAGACGTGGAGAACGTTGTAGGATAGTTTTGGGAATTTTCAGAGATTCAGAGGCTGAACCCTTTGCTGCTTGGCATTTCCACTTATCTTTCTTTATGGAACTAAGATTGAACCTGGGACCACCATTCTGTCTGTCTATCGACATGGTCTGGCTGAGTTGGGCATGTTAGCTTGGGTCTCCTGGACCCCTGGGGTTCCAGATACCACTAACTCAGTCTGATGTACGCTGTTTCCCTGGGAGAAGGAGTTCTTCCTGAGTTCTCTTACGCAGGCAGCACAGTCTGGGGAGACATGCAGGTAATTTACACCCCGCTTGTCAGTCCTTCCATGTCCCCGCACCTCCTCTTTGCCGGTCTAGGGCAACTATGGCATTAAGTTGTCTTTCTTACTGGTCCCCAGGTTTTTTTGTTTGTTGTTTGTTTGTTGTTGCTTTCTTTTCTGTAATTGAGATTATTTTATAAATGTTCTTCAACTTGTTCATTGCCATGTCCTGAACGCTAGCTCCAGGCAGGGGCTCTCAGTCTGCACAGTGGCTGCGCCCTCCTCACCTGAGCAGTCATTCACTGAACTAACTTCCTCCTGACCGACCGACAGTTTGTAGAGACTCTCAGACTCCCTGTCCTTCCAAGCTTCCTCCTCACGGAACCAGCACTGGCTGCTTGGTTGAATCCCCTGTTTGCGCACAGTGGTTTTCTGTTTGGTAGCTCTTGATGTGGGCTGCTGTAAGGAAGGTTATCTCTACAGCTGCTGATGAGTTGCCAGGGAAAAGCCACTATTTCTACTTTAAACCCAGCTTACAGTCTATCGTGTCTTTATCTCGGGTATTCTCACTTTCTCAGACGCGGTCTGTAGGTGCCCTTGTGTCCCGTGAGCCCCACTCGTGAGTTTAACTTCAAGGTTTATTTATACCTAAGTTCATCCTAGCCCTAGAACCAGACATGTGGGATGTGTGTGTGTGTGTGTGTGTGTGTGTGTGTGTGTCTGTGTGGGTGATGTCAGGATGAGTGTACACATCTATCAGGACAACTTTCATGGATGAAACTAGGGCTTTGGTGGCAAGCACCCTTCCTTCCCTTTAAACCACTGGACCTGCCTTCTCCCCCCCCCCCCCCCTTAATTGTGAAGACTTCTCTTTTGAGACAGGGTCTCATAGTGTGGCCTAGGCTGACCTTGAACTCACTGTGTAGCCTAGGCCAGCCTCAGAACTTGTTGCCCCAGCTTTTCAAGTGTTTGGATTATAGCAGGGATCTCTTTCAACCTTGGCATCGTGACTCTTTGGGTGGAATCACCCTTTCACATGGGGTCACAGTTATCATAATATATTTATCATAATATAAATAACATGATTTGTAGCAGTAGCAAAATTATAGTTATCACATAGCAAAGTAATAATTGAATGGGTAGGGTCATGACAATCTAAAGAACTGTATTAAAAGGTCGGAGCTGTGGGACAGCTGAGAGGCGCTGGACTAATAGACACTACCACTGTAAGACTTCTGTACTGGGTACAGGCCACTTCCATGCATGTTAGATAGCTTTCAATTTGTATTCTGTCTTACCTTGGTATATGGTGGCTTTTTGGAAGAGGGGACTTTATTTTGCTTTGCTTTGCCTGGTCTCAGTCTTCACAACCTCCTTCCTCCCCTTCAAGCACCTAATCTTAAAGACAGGTTCCTTATCCTGGAGCTCACTAACTGAGCTCGGCCGCCTTGCCCCACGTCCAGGCTCCCCAGCCCCAGTGCTGGGCTCCCATGTGTGCGCATGCTCCCTGCTGCACTCTATCAACCGCGTGAGTCATCTTCCCAGCCCCTAGTGTTTTTTTTTTTATAACTAGATTAATTAGTTATAAATAGATTTTATAACTATTTGAAGTTCTTGTGTTTGGTAGGAGGAGTAGATTTACTTTTTTCTTTTAATTTTTTAACTTTTATTTAATTTTAGGTTTACTTAATTTTATAAATGTGAGTGCACTGTCACTCTCTTCAGACACACTAGAAGATGGCATTGGATCCCATTACAGATGGTTGTGAGCTACTGTGTGGTTGCTGGGAACTGANCTCAGAACCTCTAGAAGAGCAGTCAGCGAGTGCTCTTAACCACTGAGCCATCGCTCCAGCCTGTCTGTCCCACTTGCAGCAGCATGCCTTGATCATCCTTGATCATCCTTGATCATCCTTGATCATCGTCAGGCTGTAACGTGATAACCCAACAGGACAGAACTCCTAACATTTTCAAGAGTGCTTCCTAGTTTAATTCATTTGGTAATTGAACATTTCTTGTTCATTAATGCTTAAAATATTAATACTTAGAAATAGTTTGTGGTTGAACTTATAAATGCTTGTTTCTCCCATTATATTCTAACTGGTTACTATTTTAAATGAAAGCTTCCATTTTTTTTATCACATTATGTATATTGCTGCAGCACACACAGATGTCCAAGGACAACTTGGAGTTGGTTCTTCTACCGTGTGAGTCCTGAGGGTTAAACTCGGGCTGTCAGGCTTGGCAGCTAGCACAGTGACCCACTGAACCATCTGCCAGCCCATGGATCTGTTTGTATGTTAACTACATCCAGTTACATGGGTTTTTAAATTATTTCTTTCCCTACAGCAGTGACTTTCAACCTGTGGGTTGTGACCCCTCTGGGGATTAAATGACCCTTTCACATCAGATATCCTGCATATCAGATATTTACATTACGTTTCACAACAGTAGCAAAATTACTGTTATGAAGCAGCAACAAAAAAAACTTTATGAGGAACTTTTTTTTCCAAGACAGGGTTTCTCTGTGTAGCCCTGGCTGTCCTGGAATTTACTCTGTAGACCAGGCTAGCCTGAAACTCAGAAATTCACCTGCCTCTGCCTCCCAAATGCTGGGATTAAAGGCGTGCGCTACCACGGCCTGGCGCAGTCTTGAACTCATAGTCTACCTGCCCTAGCCTTTCCGGTGTAAGGATTATGGTCCTAGACCAATACACCTGGCTTGGTCTGTACATTTTAAATGACATCTTTCATTTGTTTTTTAGGTCTCATGAGCCTAAACTGAACTCACATTGGCTATGTGGCAGAGGCTGACCTTGGACTTGTAACTTTGCTTTCTGCTCCCAGGATCAGGTTCCTGCCATGCAGGACTCCACCACCTCCCCAAGTGAATTAATCTAAAGTCATATTTTTCTTTTTTAACACTTTAATTAAAATATGTTAACTATCCATCATTATGGACTTTATCATGACAAGGCCATCCTCTGTTACATATGCAGCTGGAGCCATGTGTACTCTTTGGATGGTGGCTTAGTCCCTGGGAGCTCCGGGCGGTCTGGTTGGTTGATATTGGTGTCCCTCCTGTAGGGCTGCAAACCCCTTCAGCTCCTTCGGTCCTTTCTCTAACTCCTCCATTGGGGGATCCTGTGCTCAGTCCAATGGTTGGCTGTGAGCATCCACATCTGTATTGGTCAGAATCTCACAGAGCCTTTCAGGAGACAGCTGTATCAGGCTCCTGTCAGCAAACTCTTTTTGGCATCAGCAATAGTGTCTGGTTTTGTTGGGTGTTTATGGGATGGATCCCTAGGTGGGGCACTCTCTGGATGGCCTTTCCTTCAGTCTCTGCTTCACTCTTTGCCCCTGTATTTCTTTTAGACAGGAGCAATTCTGGGTTAAAATTTTGGAGATGAGTGGGTGGCCCCATCCCTTAACCAGGGGGCAAGGGGCATGGCTAACCTCTGGATATGGTCTCTAGAGGTTCTCCTTCCCCTGTGTTGGGTATTTCAGCTAATGTCATCCCCATGGGGTCCTGGGAAGCTCTTGCTTTCCTGGCATATGGGACTTTCTGTTGGCTACCCCCAGTTCCCCATCCCCTATTGCTATACACCTCTGTTCAATTTCCTGTCCCTCTGTACATCTCCCCTGTCTCTCCCATACCTGATCCTGTTCCTCCTTTTTTCCCTCCTCCTCTCTTCCAAATCCCTCTCACCCTCCTTTTTTTTTTTTTTTTTTTTTTTTTTTGGTTTATTTATTTATTATTATATGTAAGTACACTGTAACTGACTTCAGACTCTCGTGTCTACTTACTCATGTTCACCGTTTTTATCAGTTTACATTAGGGCTTCGTTTCCCCCCTTTTTTTTTTTTTTTTTTATTATGAGGTTTGAACCCAGGGCTTGACCATGTGAAGCAAGTGGTCTGCCACTGAGTCATATCTACAGCTATAGCTCCTTTAAACATTTCACTTTAAGGCTCTAGTGATGGTGGTGCATGCCTTTAATCCCAAAACCGGAGGGGCAGAGGCTGGCGGATCTCTGAGGCCAACAAAGTCTACAGAGCAAGTTCCAGGACAGCCAGAGCTACACAGAGAAACCGTCTCAAAAAGCAAAGTTACTTCAAGAAAGAGTCCTCTTGACCTTCAAGCAGCTGAGATTAAACGTGTGTGCCGTCGCAGCGGGCTCCAACTTTTAAAACTTGGGTTGACTGTTTATTGTTGTTTGTGTGTCCGGGACCCCAGCCCTGGGTCACATGAGTGCTGTGAGTGGTGTCTTCTATTTCATGATTATGTCCATTCTCTACATCGTGACCTCTTGACCTGTGGGTCATCACCCCATGTAGGATAACTGAATATGGACACCATGAAAATGTGGCAAAAGCAAAAGGTTTTTTAAAGTTCAGCAAGCAGAAAATAATTTAAAAAAACAAGCCAGGCGTGGTGGCGCACGCCTTTAATCCCAGCACTCAGGAGGCAGAGACAGGCAGATTTCTGAGTTCGAGGCCAGCCTGGTCTACAGAGTGAGTTCCAGGACAGCCAGGACTGCACAGAGAAACCCTGTCTCAAAA
>NC_034606.1:3569285-3576188 GCF_900095145.1 Mus pahari | reverse complement strand
CCTGCCTCTGCCTCCCGAGTGCTGGGATTAAAGGCGTGCGCCACCATGCCTGGTGCTAGTACTAGATCTTTTTTTTTTTTTTTTTTTTTTAAGATTTATTTATTTATTATATGTAAGTACACTGTAACTGTCTTCAGACACTCTAGAAGCGGGAGTTAGATCTTGTTACGGATGGTTATGAGCCACCATGTAACCACATGGGATTTGAACTCTGGACCTTCGGAAGAGCAGTCGGGTGCTCTTACCCACTGAGCCATCTCACCAGCCCTAGTACTAGATCTTAACAGCTGAGCCATCTCTCCACCCGCCTCCAGTTTCTTCTTCGTTCTGTGCATGTGTGTCTGTGTGGGGCACGTGTGTGTTCAGTGCAGCGCCTGTGGAGTCCAGCAGGGGGTGTACGATCCCCTGAGTCGAGCTACACTTGACTGTGAGCTGCTGCCCAGTAGGGATGCTGAAAACTGAACTTGGATACACAAAGCAGTTTATGTTCTTAACCTCTGGGCCATCTCTCCAGCCCACTGACTTTTTTAAAAAAAGATTTATTATATCTAAGTACACTGTAGCTGTGTTCAGACACACCAGAAGAGGGCGTCAGGTCTCATTGCGGGTGGCTGTGAGCCACCGTGTGGTTGCTGGGATTTGAACTCAGGACCTTCGGAAGAGCAATCAGTGCTCTTAACCACTGAGCCATCTCTCCAGCCTGCCCACTGACTTTTTAAAGGAGAGTTTTGACACGGTCAGACCCACACAACCATGTCCACATCCAAGCCTCAAACCCCCAGTGACAGAATTGAAAAATGCTCTGCTCTAGTGCGGAGTGGTGACGTTTTAAAAGTTTATTTATTTGAAACTATCACACAAGGTATAAAAGAAATTTAGGAGTATAGTATTAGAGTCGCCAGCCTGATGCCTCATGCCCTGAACACAAGAAGGGCGATCTCCCAGGTGACTAACTTCTCTGTCCTCAGATCCTTTGATGTCCCTGGCCCTCCTGGTAATGTCCTATGTAGTGACAGACCTAGTTCAGAACTGACAGGCGTTCACTTTGTGACTTTTTGTCTCGTTTCGTTTGCAAGCATTTTTCAGTCTCCCCTCGACACGTTTGGCCATCCGGGAGCTGTCATTCTGTGGAGTAGCCCTCACTTCCGGCTGGCCTGGGGTTTTCTTACTGTCACACTGCGTTTATGGATGGCTTCGTGGGGGACATCACACGTTTTATGCTGAATTCTCATTGTGTCGTCAGTTCTCCAGTGGCTACTGCTGAGGACACACGTGAATACTGAAGCTGCCGTCTGCTAAGGCAAAACTGTGGCCTTTCTCTGATCAGTGGATGCTTCTAAGGAGGTCATTTGAGAAGAGACAGACGCCTGGTTCAAATAACCATTCGTCGCATTCATTGACTCGTCTGTGAGGGTTCAGGCCTCTCGGGTTTATTTTTTATTTTATCTCAATGAGTTATCATCTGCTACTTCCATTTCAGTGCATAGTGTAATTTAGAATCTCAGGCCTGACTATCCCATATGCTTGTGCCACTGGGTCTGCACCTAGCCTTGTCAGGGTTCAAAGGGGAGCGTCTAGAGCTGACTGAACCAGTCTGCAGTTTTGACCAGTGTCCAGGTTAGTCACAGCCTCTTCAAGGCTTGGGAAGCCCTGCTCCTTCAGCATCCAAGCAGTTATGGGGGAATCCCAGCCTGTGCCGCTGACTGCGGGTACTGAAGAGGAAGGTGGGAGCTGAGGCATAGCCTCTTTCCTTGGGTCTCTGGGGAGGAAGATGGGAGCTGAAGAGTAGCCTCCTTCCTTGGGTCTCAGAGCAGTTCTTCCAGTCTCTTGTTGCTTGGAATTTAGTCACATGATGAATGCAGGGAGGGCGGGGAATATCGGTCTGCTCTGAGAGTGGAGGGCTTTGGGAAGAGTTTCATTCTGTAGCTCACGCTGGTCTAGAACTCACTAAATAGACCAGGCTGGCTTTGAACTTCTAGTGATCCTCCTGCCTCAGCTAACTTCTGGGATTGTAGGCCTGAGTACTTGGTGGCAGGAAATCTGATTTTTTAGTGCGGCTCATTGCCCCGTGGTGTGTCCCTACGGACAACACCGGTGATAACTACTGACACTTTACAAGTGTCTCTGTCCCCTGGCTTTACTTGGTGGCAGCCCATGTATCTTCTTGGCCCACTGGCAAATTGCTGGTAGCAGCAGCCAGTCTGGGCAAGCAGAACATCAGCGTGAAGGAGTATATCAGCGTGAAGCAGCCACACCTCCTGTTATACTGTAGGGTTGCAGAAGTTCTGTCTCCTCTACAAGTCTCAATGCCGGGCAACCACATAGCATGACCTCCCAGGTTGCCACCAAGGCACAATAGAAATTAACTATTATACCAAACTTGACAGCACCATTGAACACCAACTCGTCAGTAGAGCAGGGCCCCTCAAGCAGGGATAGACTTTTCCAGGAGCTGATGGCCAGATTTATGTTGGGCTTGGGCCAGGGACCTGTTCTGCAGGAAGTGTGACAACCACCGACTCTAAGTGCCATCTGCTTGACACTGTGTTTCACCAGCTTAGCAAAGGGCACAGCGGCTGTTTCCTGCTGTGCGTCTCAGCAGGGTCAGTCCCCAAGGCTCTCCTGACCCATCATGGTTGTGTGGTGCATCTTTTCCTTGTCTGAGATAGCCTCTGCTTCTTGACTACTTGAATTCTTATTTTTATTTTTAGAACAGAAAAACAACCCAACCCAACCCCAAAACCCTTGAAGCAAACAAGCAGTCGTGGTGTTTACGGCAGTCACCCTTGTTCACATGCTCTCCGAGATAAGAGCTTGCAGCCAGCATGGCCCCTCGATAAGTCCACATGAACTGGCCATACAGAACACAGCATTGTGTAGTCTCAGACAAACATCCGGGTAACTTGGCCACTTTTACTGGTTTGAACGCAGCCAGTTTGCCTGAGTACCCAGGGGATCCTGAATGACCAGTTCTTGCCATATTCATTTCCTCTTTCCCTGAGCAGTGAACTTTAGAACGCTAACATGTTTGCCAAAGGCTTCCAGAAATATCTAAGATATACGAAGAATTCTTCTTCAGATCCAGAACGACATCAAGGGTGAAGCCCTTAAAGAATGCCAAGAGAGCCTGCAGGTTTGTGTCTTAGTGCTTCTTCAAAATGGAAATGAAGTGCTGCATACCATCCCACTTGAGCGCTTGCCTCTCGCCAGCTGGGCTGGCACTGTTGGCACCAATCCCTCTACCTTTTCACCTCTGTTTAACTGAGGCCAAGCTGTGACACTGTAGACTGTCTTAGAGCCTGGGCTGAGGATCCTGATTATGCCTGTGCACTTGAGTGCTCACTGCAGCGACCTTGACAGTGGCACCCCTCACTTAGGGCATTTCGTGTCTTGGCATCTTGCCTGATGGCACTCAAGTTTGTGGTAAATGAAGTCTTGGTGGTTTCCTTAGAGGCCGAAGCTACCTAAGGAGGACAGGGAGTGTTCATAACTTCTGGTGCTAAAATCAGAAAGGCTAGACAGGGGTCGGAAGTGGCGAGAGAACAAACAGGTGCAAAGATCTGAGTGTGAACCCTGGCTCTATTGCTCACTCCCCTCAGCCCTTCTTAGTGTTCTCCACTGTAAAACCATGATAACAACTCCTGTGGGCTGTTGGGAAGATTCGTGCAGAAAAGATACACAAGCTGTCCAGTAGACAGGTAGTCACAGATTGAACTAAATGTTGTTCTATGCCCTGGGCAGTGCTATGAGGGCTACCTGGGGAGCTGCCTAAAAGCACACGCTCTCGTCTCCTTGGAAGCTGTTGCACTTGAATAACCAACATCAGGAACTGGTGTTAGGATGTATCTTCTGATTTCTAGAGGACCCATGTTAACGGGCAACCTCACCACTTGCAAGTGGAGCCACTACAGCAAGCCTTTATCAAGAACTTGTCCAATCAGAATGGGCCTGGTGGCACAGGCCTGCTGTCCCAGCTACTCAGGAGACAGGCACAAGGGTCACAAGTCAAAGGCCCGCTGGGACAGCCTATTGAGCCCCATGTCAAAAGAGAGAGCTATAAATGATAGATAGGTAGGTGATAGCTAGATAGATTTTATATATATATATAAAATCTTTTATATAGGTAGACAGATATATATATATCGATCTCAGATGTAAAGTGTTTGCTGTACATACGTGAGGACCTGAGTTTGGATCCCAGCACTAGTGTGAAAGTTTGGATGTGCTGCTGTGTGTGTGTGTGTGTGTGTGTGTGTGTGTGTGTGTGTGTGCAGTCCCCTCCCTGGGAGAGCTGAAGTGGAAGGATTCCTGGGGACTTCCTGTCAGCTATTCTAGCCATTCAGTCAGCTCCAGACCCAGTGAGAGACCCTCTTCTCTATAGATGAAGGTACTTGATGTCAAACTTGGTCACACACACACGCACACACACACACACACACACACACCACATATACATGGATACACATACAAACACACACACGGCCTTCAGATATGCTCAGTGGTACAGCATTTGCCTAGGCCCTGGGTTCAATCCCCAATACTGAAAGAAAAACATCAGTTTACTCGATCAGCAAAGACTGACCTTGGAGAGCAGGGCACTGCTGTACTCGTGATAAGTACTTTTTATGCCCACTTGATCAAGGACGACCTCGGTTCTTGGTGGCTCCCCCCTGACTGTATCTTTCCCTTGGACGTATTTGGGCAATTAGCAAAGACGTTGCATACAAAGGACAACTGCCTGGGCAAGAGGGAGTCAGAGTCGAGGCTTGTCTGTGGGAGGGAGAACCGGAAGTGGGAGAGGCGTCCTTTCCCTCAGGAGCGTGAGTGCTGCAAAGCCTGACAGCAGTGTGAACGCTGAGCCTTCTGCAGTAGCCCACAGGGGGGCGCCATGTGCCAATCTGTAATCCGTAAGATGTCGCTGCCTGTCTGGAGGCAGAAGTTCACCAGCAGCTGCTATGCAGAGACCAGTGTTGGTGCGGCTGCATGCTGCAGAGCGGGCCATGGCTGACTTTCTGGTCCTTGCCCTCTCCTAATCTGAAAATGAGGATCAGTCATCCAGTCTGAGGACTACGCAGTTCAGCGGCATCACGAACTCCCAGAAAGTGCTGACATCTGCCCACTCCTCAGGGCCTGCCCCTTGGAGGACCTGGTCAGAAGACCTGGAGTAGAACAGGACAGGGTGGAGCAGCGAGGGGTCTGATGGCTTCTTTCTTTCTTCCTCTGGTGACAGTTTTATTGGGCTGTTATTTACATATGTTGTAACTCACCCATTTAAAGTGTACTGTTTAGGGGCTGGAGAGATGGCTCAGCAGTTAAGAGCATTGACTGCTCTTCCAGAGGTCCTGAGTTCAATTCCCAGCCACCACATGTAATGGGATCTGATGTCCTCTTCTGGTGTATGAAGAGTGGCAGTGTACTCATAGTCATAATAAATGAATAAATAAATAAGGAAGTAAATAAGTAAGTAAATAAATAAATCTTAAAAGAAAAATTCATCGAGCCTGCTGAACACATGCATGGTTATGCAACCACCACCCCAACCAATTTTAGAACATTTCAGCATCTCTCAGAAAACCCTCTGTCTGTGATCTCATTTCCCAAAACCCCACTCCCAGGCGACATAGTTTTTACTTCTGCATCTACAGAGTCACCCACTCTGGAGATTGATATAAATCAAGTAATGCCTTCAGTGCCTTTGCTTCTGGCCTGTCTCCCTGTCTGCAAGCTTGATCCCTGAGGCTCACGCAGCAGTGCCTACGCCAGTGTCTTAAGCAAGACTATTTCACTGTGTGAAATCCATAAACAAAATCCATATTTTGTTTATTGGGTCCTTATTTCTGTGTTCTAACTTGTTATGAAGGATGTTGTTAGACCTATTCTTTTGAGAATAGTCATTTATTCTTTTTATTTATCTTATTTTATTTATTCTTATATGTGGCTGTGGCGGTCAGAGTAGGTCTTTCCTTCCACCTTTCTGGGGTTTCAGGGATTTGAACTCTCATTACCAGACTTGAACAACAAGTCTTGCTACTCACTGAGTGAGCTCACCAACCCTTTTATATACATGTCCTTGTAGGGACAAGGTTTATTTACATATCGTGTGTGTATGTGGTGTGCCTGTGTGTGCCTATGGGTGTGCACCTGTGTGTGTATGTGTGGTATATGTAATTGTTAGTGTAGATATGTGCCAATGGGTATGCAAGTGTATGTGTGTGCATGTGTGCATGTGCGTGTGTGTAAACCAAAGGTTGCCTCCCCACATCTTTCCCTGGTCATTTTATTTTGGGAGACAGTCTCTGGAGCTCACTGCTTCTGCTCCTCTGCCTGGTGTGAGCTTTAGAGGTTGCCTCTCTCTGCACCCGCAGTGCCAGGGTGACAGGAATGTGTCACCATGCCCTGCTTTCATGTGAGCTCCGGGGATCAGAACCCAGAGCCTCAGGTCTGTAAGGCAGTCACAATTTCCTGACTGAGCGTTTGCCCCAGTGCAGAGAGATTTTACCTTAAAGTGTTCTCCTGAACAAGTGGCAATGTAGGGAAACTTTCCAGTTGTCCCTTCTGGAGGACAGAACCTGCTGGTGGCAATCAGGTTGACTCTGGGGAAGCCATTAAACGTCATTAAGTGCTCATGGGAAGTCAACCTGTGAACACAGATAGCCCGCGAAGGCGCAAGCTTCCAACTTCAGGGAGCGGGCCTGCCTCAGACAGGGTTGGAGGCTCTGTGGCTTATTCCTTCTTCCTGGAACTGTATCCACACGACCAAAAAACTTCTACAAGCCATCCTTGGGTTCTGAGATGGACCAGGGAAGAGAGGCATCTATTGGCAAGCCTGATAACGTAAGTTCCATCCTTGGGGCCCCACATGGTGGGAGGAGAGAAGTGACACATAAAACCTAACCTCTGACT
>NC_034606.1:3566542-3569274 GCF_900095145.1 Mus pahari | reverse complement strand
CCTCTGACTCCCACAGATGTGTACCCCAGATAAAACCTAACCTCTGACTCCCACAGATGTGTACCCCAGATAAAACCTAACCTCTGACTCCCACAAATGTGTATCCCAGATAAAACCTAACCTCTGACTCCCACAGATGTGTACCCCATATAAATAGAAAAACTACCCTTACTTTCAAAAACTTTTTTAAAGAAGTCAGAGCCATTCACATTTCGTAGAACTCTGCAGTCTGAGGCTGAGTGTCTGTGCTAGAGCTTTTGTTGTTGTTGTTGTTGTTGTTGTGTTTTTGTTGTTGTTGTTTTGTTTTTTCGAGACAGTGTTTCTCTGCATAGCCCTGGCTGTCCTGGAACTCACTTTGTAGAGCAGGCTGGCCTCGAACTCAGAAATCTGCCTGCCTCTCCCTCCCGAGTGCTGGGATTAAAGGCGCGTGCCAGCACACCCGGCTTGTGGTAGAGTTTTTAAACACAGGCCCTAGAGCTGTGGGTTTCTTAGAAGCCACTCAGCTCGCCTTCACAATTGCAAGCATGTGTACCTGGAGATAAGTGGCCTGGCAGCCAGATTCTTCATGCCTTTCTAACTGACTCTTTTTTTTTTTCCCCCAGTACTCTATAGTAATGCCTCTAGGGTAGAGAATTAGTCATGAGGGGATGTATGCTGCTGGGTCCAGGAATGGTGGTTGGACCATCTACCCATCTGCTGATGTGGATATAAGCCTAGGCCATTCCCTCAGTGTTCGCAGGAGAGGAGCAGCCCATGAGATCACTTGGAAGACCGGTGAGAGCACTGAGTGTCTAAGTCGGGAATCTGTAGTTGGCTACCCCTGGATGTCTGAATCTATAGTATGGTACCCCCGGTGGTGGAACATGAGGGATGGTGTTTGTGCTACAGCTTTCTGACCTGAAATGGATCTATCAGTGACAGTCACTCTGACTGTGACTTGGTTGTGCAGGTCTGTACTCCCAACTACTTAGAAGGTGGGAGATACAGAGGTTCACTGTTAGGGCCAGTGAGATGCTTGGCAGAAAAGCACCTGCTCAGACTGATGAGCTGAGTTTGAACTCCAGAACCTATGTCAACAAGCCAAATATTTTAGCATCTGTAATTCTAGTTCTCCTGCAGCAAGATGGGAGGCAGAGACAAGGGAGTTGCTGGTAGTTTTGCTGCAGGTTTTGGGGCCAGTTCACCTGGAGTATGCATCAACGCAGAACAAGAGGCATGCTGTCTCCACAGGCCTGAAGGAGAGAAATGACTCCAGAAATCTGTGCTCTAACCTCTACACGCCCACCCATGACACCTGAACAGCTCCTGGGACACGCATATCTGTAAGAACAAATAAAAATTGCTTAAAGTTTAAGGTTAAACTACATAGAAAGCTCAAGGCCAGTCTGAGTAACTTAGGGGGGCTCTTTCTCAAAAATACCAAAACCAAGAGCTAGAGAGATGGCTCAGTGGTTAAGAGCGCCAGCAACTCTCGCAGGGGGCCTGGGGTTAGATTTGAGCATCTATAGAGCAGCTCACAACAGCTTGTAACTCTAGTTCCAGGGAAATCACATTCCGTCTTCACATGTGGCTACCAGGCACACAAATGGGACAGACATAGAGGCAGGCAAAACACCCATACATACATACATACATACATACATACATACATACATACGTACATACGTACGTACATACATGCACACATACTGCCAGACTGTTTCGACCTGCCAGCTTCCAATAATGACACAGATATTTATATTTATTTATGAATGCTTAGGCCTTATAGCTAGACTGCTCCTAACTAGCTCGTGTAACTTAATTAACCTGCTTATTGTAATCTATGTTCCCCCACGTGGACCATTATCTCTCCTGTTCCTCCCTCCACATCTGGCTGGTGAATCCCTAGCGCCTGATTCTTTCTCCAATCCATACCTCTGTCGGGAAGTTCTGCCTTCTCTTTCCTGTCCTGCTACAGGCCGTCAGGTCTTTATTAAAGCTAATCAGAGAGGCCCTTAAGCAGGAGACGGGCAAAGGCACAACTCACACAGTGCACAAAAGATCACCCCAACACACACACACAACTCACACAGTGCACAAAAGATCACCCCAGCACACACACACAACTCACACAGTGCACAATAGATCACCCCAACACACACACACACACACACACACACAACTCACACAGTGCACAATAGATCACCCCAACACACACACACACAACTCACACAGTGCACAAAAGATCACCCCAACACACACACACACACAATTCACACAGTGCACAAAAGATCACCCCAACACACACACACACAATTCACACAGTGCACAAAAACATTACCCCAACACAGACACACACAACTCACACAGTGCATGAAAACATTACCCCAACACACACAAACATAAAATAAAATATTTTATTTTAAAAAGCAAACAAATCTTTAAGGACTGGGCTTATATCTCAGTGATAAAATGTTTGCTGGACTTGGGCAAAGTTCTGGGTTCAATCCCCAGTACAAGAAGAAGAAAACAGAAGTTAGCTAGCTTGGTGGAGAGAGCTCTTGGTGCCCAGAGCTGCCCAGCAGGCTTTAGTCACAATGCTTTGGTTACTTATTTGGTGATGTTTTTTGTTTCTCAACACAGGAATAATCAATGTTAAAAATACAAAAAAAATCTCAACACTGAGGCCATTCTCTCTCTCTCTCTCTCTCTCTCTCTCTCTCTCTCTCTCTCTCTCTCTCTCTCTCTCTCTC
>NC_034606.1:3565909-3566394 GCF_900095145.1 Mus pahari | reverse complement strand
TTTTTTTCGAGACAGGATTTCTCTCTGTAGCTCTGGCTGTCCTGGAACTCACTCTGTAGACCAGGCTGGCCTCGAACTCAGAAATCTGCCTGGCTCTGCCTCCCAAGTGCTGGGATTAAAGGCATGAGCCACCACGCCCGGCTTGGAGGGTCATTTCTTAGTGGCATGTCAGTGTGATGTCTATTGGTTCATTTGGAGGCAGTTTTGGCCCAGTATTTGGGCAACAGTTTAACCCATTGTTCATTCCATAATCTGGTATGAGGAAACAAACAGAAGTGGGCAAGGGGCAAGAGCCAAGGGCAAGAGGAGGCCATGATGGAGTGCGTGGTAGACACTGCTAAGAGAGGGACATTTGCTTGAGACTTAAAGAGAGTGAAGGGTGTGGGGGGGTGCAGTTGTAGCTCAGTTGGTAGAAAGCTTTCAAGCGTTCACGAAGCTCAGATTCCAGCACCATATAGACTGGAATAGTGGTATACACCTATAAT
>NC_034606.1:3562108-3565030 GCF_900095145.1 Mus pahari | reverse complement strand
ACCATATAGACTGGAATAGTGGTATACACCTATAATGCCAGCACCATATAGACTGGAATAGTGGTATACACCTATAATGCCAGCATCTGGGAGGTAGAAGTAGGAGGATTGGAAGTTCAAGGATATCCTAGGCTACACAGTGCACTTGAGGACAGCTTCAGCTACATGAGACCCTATGTTAAAAGAAATTAGGTAAGGAATGGGTCCTGTGGCCATCAAGTGAAAGAACATTCTGGTAGGAAACAGCAGGAGCAAAGGTCCCAGGTCAGAGGTGAGCTCCAGAGAAAGTAGAAAGAGATGAGACCAGAAGAGCAAGAGGCAGGCAGGAACACAGCCTGTTTTAAGGGGAAGATGAGGCTATGAGCACAGAGTCAGTTCAAAGTGTGCTAATACAGGAAAGGGACATCAGTGGACAGAACAGCGCGTGCAGGAAATAAAGGAAAAAACTGGAGTCCCCGCTAGAGCTCCCGTGCTCTGGGAAGGCGGACATGGGGGACTGCCTAGCTCTCTATGCTGTCTGGCTGTGGGAAGCCATGAAGCTCAGTCCAAGGGGGTAGAGAGGGAGCAATATGGGGTCTCTGGGCCTCATGGAGGCCAGAGATGACAGGTTCTCAGTCTTGGACATCCCAGACGTTGCTGTATGTCTCAGAAGAGCTGAGAACAAAGTGAGGGCCCCAGGGGTGGCTCTGTCAACCTCGGGGACGAAGAGAGAAGAGGGCAGGGGGAGAGGAGGCGCTGGGTGGTTTCCTTGTGGGCAAGAGCCCTTGGTCTGATCTGTGGCTGGAGCGCAGGAAGGCCTGCAGGAGGAAGGTTAAATGCAGCTCTTTAGAGGAAAGCCTGCTTTGTTCCCCGGACACAGCGGGTCTCAAAGAGTAGAGATGGTCCATGGTTTTAGAGCTTTATTGTAGAAAGGCAGAGAGAAAGAGAGAAGGTAGAAAAAGAGAGGCCGGCCATGGCCACGTGGACAGAGGGGGAAGAAGGGAGGGGAGAAGGAGAGAGAGAGAGATGAGAATAAGAGAGGTGAGAGCTTAAGAGAGAGATGAGGGTCCAAGCAGCCCCTTTTATAGTGAGCTGGGCTGTCTTATAGTTGCAGGGTAGCTGTGGGGAGAGGCATACCTGGCTACTGTCAGGTAACTGTGAGGGTGGAGTCTAGCCAGAATGCCAGGAGCTTGGGACATTGCCTGTGTGACTGATAATCACAAGATTATGGAGTTGGGGGCTCCGTGGTGTCAGGCGCCTGTGTCTGGGAATGTGGCTCACTGTTTTATCCCTTGTAGCATTTTCTACTGGGTCTCTGGAGTAAGCTTCGCTCAACCAAAACACAGGCTGCCTTTCACGGTCCCCCCAAAACATCATAACATTCACAACTTAGTCAAGTCTTGCCAACACCTTAAGCCATGTTTGTAATCAAACGTGTTTGATTTTAAACACCTCTAATGTAATGGTGAATGGTTATCTGCTCTGAGCTCCTGGCAGGCGATTGTGCTTCTAGCCACCCACTCGAGTTCTCTGGATTCTTGAATGAAACACACACACACACACACACACACACACACACACACGCACACACACACACACGCATGCACACGCACGCACACGCACGCTTATTTTTGATATGTCTTGACTAGTTCAACGGTTGGGCCCTTCCAACCATTCTGTGGCTAGCACACACTCCCCTCCGGTATTCCTGAGTTAACACTTTCTACATCTATATTTTTATCTTTGCAGCCCTGTTTGCTTCTGCGCAGCCTCCCGTGGGGCCGCTTTCTCTTTGTACCTACACTGCTGGATGATTTCTCTCCCGAAGGGCTTAAATCTGACCTCTCTACCTCTGCATCCTGGCGGTTCTGTCCCTTCCCTCCTCTGCGTTTCTTGCCTAGGAACCCTAAAAGACCCATCTCGTTCACACTGCCCAACCATTGACCGTTGGCTTTTTAATGATTAATCAAAAACCAGTTGGGGACAGGGACCCTCAGCATCTGGACATGCAGATTCCCATGTGATTTTGGGAGTCAAATTAAGACAAAGCATTAGAACCAATGTCCAACATCTAATGCTAGACTAATGAATAACAGCCCCCCCCAACACTTAAACAGCTACAAAATAGCTGATGAATTAAGTTATACAGTGGCTTGCAAATGCTACATTTTCTTTAATAAGCTATGTTACATCCTGATTATTACTTTACATACTTGACCCTGAGACCACAAATCTCATATGTCACACACTAGACTTACTGTGTTATTTTGTGTGTCATACACATCATGGATATCAATTGATAAATATTCCGTAGACTAATTCTAAATTTAACACTATGTATTAACACAATGGGCACAGCTCTGGACTCTGAGGCCAGAAGTTTCTGGGTAAAATCACATCCTTAGGGGGTGAGTGACATCACTATCTGGGTACATGGGGGTTGGTGGCATTTATGTGTGAGAGATGGCTACTATTGCTTGGGTTGATTCTGGACCAATCAGATAGTCTTGTTGGGGCATAAATTTCAAAGATACTGGGCTAGGGGTAGGGGTTAGGGCCTGGAGAGATGGCCCAATAGTTAAGAGCACATACTGCTCTTTCAGAGGAGCCAGGATCAATTCCAGCACCCATATGGTGACTCACAACCTTGAGTAACTACAGTTCTAGTGGATCTGATGCCCTTTTCAAGACTTCTAAGAAACCAGAATGTACATGGCATATACAAACACACACATGTATAACAATAAACAAACAAACAAACAAACAAACAAATAAATAAATAAAAGCCATGAGGATTCTGGGAGGATGACTCCTCCATCCCTCCCTCCCTCCTTCCCTCCATCCCTCCCTCCCTCCTTCCCTCCCTCCCTCCTTCCCTCAATCCCTTCCTCCCTCCATCCCTCCTCCCCTCCATCCCTCCCTTCTTCCCTCCCTCCCTCCCTC
>NC_034606.1:3539015-3561703 GCF_900095145.1 Mus pahari | reverse complement strand
CCTTCCCTCCATCCCTCCCTCCCTATTTCCCTCCCTCCTTCCCTCCATCCCTCCCTCCCTATTTCCCTCCCTCCTTCCCCTCCATCCCTCCCTCCCTATTTCCCTCCCTCACCGTCTCCACATATATTTAGACAGCAGTGCAGACTGAGCCAGCACCACAGCAAAAGGCTTCATTTCTTGCTCTTCCAGAGGCTTGAGGTGGTTTACAGGCCTAATCTCCAAGTTCAGATTACTTTTTGCTGATGGCTATGTGTCAGGATTTGGGAAATTTAGAGTAGTGTGAAAACTGGGCTACTGTGACAGGTAGCTGAGGGCTGACATGGCTACTAAGAGACTGAAAAACAAACTCTTGGATTGAACCCAAAGTAAAGTAGTAACTGACTGTCCCTCCTTCCCAGATTAGTGAAGAGCTTTGTTGGGGCAGAGCCAATGGCCCTGACTCTGCTAATGTGAGGTGAGGGTCAGGCCTTCAGGGTTTTTTATTTTGTTTTGTTTTGTTTTAATATTCAAAGATGCTGCCATCAAAGTGTAGTCATACATCATTCATCAGAGTGATACTCCAAGGACATGTGGCCTTGTTGGAGTAGACGTAGCCTTGTTAGGGGACGTGTGTTACCGTAGGGGTGGGCAATGAGACCCACGTGGGAACCAGTCTTCTAGAGGCCTTCAGATGAAGATGTAGAACTGTCAGCTCCTCCAGCACCATGTCTGGTGATAATGGACTGAACCTCTGAACCTGTAAGCCAGCCCCAATTAAATGTCCTTATAAACGTTGCCTTGGTCATGGTGTCTGCAGATTTCTGAGTCCAAGGTCAATCTACAGAGCAAGTTCCAGAATGACCAAGTTTAGGCAGTGAAGGAGTTAGAAAACAAAAAGCTGGTGATAATATAATAAAGCAAGATTATATAATAAACAATGTTCCAGCTCCAGCAAGCAGCGGAACTTGGCAGCTTTGGCCATGTGGCTCTGGCTTTAGAGTCAAAAGATAGAAGGGACTACTGGGACAATTGATGCTGGTTAGCTGGAGCTAAGAAATTATCGGTGATTAAGAAGAGACCATCAGGGGCTGGAGAGAACGGTTCAGCAGTTAAGAGTACTGACTGCTCTTCTGAAGGTCCTGAATTCAAATCCCAGCAACCACATGGTGACTCACAACCATCCAGGGAGAGAGAGAGAGAGAGAGAGAGAGAGAGAGAGAGAGAGAGCGCATTATCACTGAGGTGAAATCTAAGAAGTGTTTTCTTAGAGCACAAAGAAGCAGTGTTCCAGAGATAGCCAAGGTTGTACCTCATGCTGCAGCTGGACTTGGTCATGTGTAAGAGTCACCCAAGTGGTCCTGATTTTGAATGCATGAAGGGATCCTGGAGAGCAGCCGAGGCTTGGCACTATGAGAGGCCATGGAAGGCCATTGGTGATGGTGCAGTCTCAGTTGCAATTGATGGCCCAGGACTGAAGGGGTCATGAAAAGGATTTGAGGCTTGGCACCATGAGGAGAGCCTATGAGGAGAGCCTATGAGAGGCTATTGGTGAAGCCTCGTTGCAGCAGAAGACCCCAGTGAACTGGAGATGCCGGTACACTGATCAGCAAGAACCAGTACCAAGAACAGCAGCAGCAGTGGAGTGAAGTCAACCAGATCCTAGAGTGCTACAGAGGGCCAAGCTGGAGAAGTGAAGCAAGCCTTCTGAAGGAGTTCAGAAGATCATGTGTGGATCCCAGATATTGGGACAAGAAGCTAAGTTGAAGTTGCTTTGGAGACCCCAAGATGTTTGAGATGCCAGAGCTGTGGGATACCTGTTGATAAAAGCTGCTAACAGAACTAGCCCAAGAGAATTGTGTTGCAGTCAACGACAGTGAAGGGTGTCAGGTGTCAGACATGGAGATGCAGAGTTTGGAGTCTGTCCAGCTGGCTTCCCGTCTTGCTTTGGTTTGGTATTTCTTCACTACGACCTTTTGGAATGGTAATGTGTATCCTGTGATGTTGGAAGTATGTGAGCTGCTTTTGGTTTTCATTCTATAGGGGATTACAGTTAAGAGATTGCATGAATAGACTATGGGGGTTTTGGAAGTTGGACTAAATGTATTTTTTACTATGCTATGTATGACCCTCACAGACTCTTATGTTTGAACAAGCCTATGGGGGCCAGTGGTGGTTTGAATATGCTTGGCCCAGCAAGTGACACTATTAGGAAGTGTGGCCTGTTAGAGTAAGTGTGGCCTTGTTGGAGGAAATGTGTCACTGTTGGGGTGGGCAGTGAGACCCTCCTCCTAACCATGTGGGAGCCAGCCTTTTCCTAGTGGCCTTCAGATGAAGATGTAGAACTCTCAGCTCCCCCTGCACCAGGCCTGCCTGGAGGCTGCCATGCTCCCATCTTGATGGTAATGGACTGAACCTCTGAACCTGTAAGCCGGCCCCAATTAAATGTTTTCCTTGTAAGAGTTGCCTTGGTCATGGTGTCTGCTCACAGCAGTAAAGCCCTAGGACAAGGCCTTACTGTCTTTAACTGAGAGAGCAGAGGTTTAGGGGGGGGGTCAGTGTGCTGTACAGCATCTCTAGCTGAAGACAAGTTCATGTAATGTGTTTCTAAATCTTAAAAATATTCCCTCCACTAAAGCCATGTGACCATTGGTGAGATTCTAGAACTACAGTGTGGATGTTCATTTCTCAAATAAAGTGTGGGTGCCTCGTGTGACTTGGCATAGTGCCACCAACACCTTTCTACCATGGGGCCTTTTCCTCTTCTACTATGCAGGTTCCAGAGTTTGAGAGAATTCCAGGTGCAGCCAGGGCCACTGGAAATGGGGGATCTTGCTGAGTGTCGGGACCAGTGAAACCTTCCCACATCCTTTTAACTGAACTTGGAACTCTCTTTAAAGCTTTGGGGTACCCAGGACCAGGGCTGACACCCACCATTTTCACTGTACCTGCCAGCACTGGGGAGGACCAACTTGGTGACAGTGGCTCCACGGGCTCTGGGTGCCATGGTGGGTCAATAGAGATCTCTGTCTCTTGGAGCATCTCTTACACTCTGGTGTGGACAATATGCAGACAAGTGTGCAAGCCCAAAGATAGTGAAAGTATGGCATTGTGTGGGTCAGAGTGCACACTCCAGTTACTGGAGGGGCCAAGTACAGCACTGGGTTGTATCACAGATATCATTTAACCCTTTTTTCCCCATCTCATCTACAAAATGAGCAAGTCAAATGCATGACAGAATCACTCCTGTTTGGCTGTGAACTTTGGAAGCTAATGACAGGAGGTTTTCTGGTTGTCTTAGGATTTTATTGCTGTGAAGATACACCATGACAAAGGCAACTCTTATAAAGAAGAACATTAGGCCGGTCAGTGGTGGTGCACGCCTTTAATCCCAACACTCAGGAGGCAGAGGCAGGTGGATTTCTGAGTTCAAGGCCAGCCTGGTCTACAGAGTGAGTTCTCTACTCTAAAAATAAAGCCGTTCCTGAGGAATGAGATGGTGATAGTACCAGCACATTCAAGGAGAATTAAGAATTAATTCATAGCCAGGCGTGGTGGCGCATGCCTTTAATCCCAGCACTCGGGAGGCAGAGGCAGGCAGATTTCTGAGTTCAAGGCCAGCCTGGTGAGTTCCAAGACAGCCAGGGCTACACAGAGAAACCCTGTCTCGAAAAATCAAAAAAAAAAAAAAAAAAATTAATTAATGTCGCCAAGTTTGGTAAAACACTGTAATCTCCACACTCATGTGGCAGATGCAGGAGGGTTAACAGTTGTTGTTGTGATTTTCTTTTCAGGGGAATTTTTTTTTTTTTTTTTAGGTATACAGTTTGAAATGTTTAGCTCTATGGTCCTGGTAGTTGGGTGAGAGCAGGGGTGGGGGTGGGAGTCTGATCCTCAGGGATAGGCGGTGGGGGACATGCGTTGATTGACAGTACCTATCTGGAGTCCATTTGACCTTGAGAGGTGGATTCAAGTTGATTCCATGAAGCTTACAAGGATTTTTTTTTTTTAGTTTACAAAAAAGAGATACAAGTTTTAGATCTGTTAACATTACCACTGTTTGTAACTGGTACTGAAATCTGCATTGTAGAAAGAGCAGTAGACTCATACTTTTGAGTCATAGTTGAAGCTTGGAGACCCAGAAATGATTCTGAGTTAAAAACATGAACACTCTTTCCAGAGAGCCGGGACACAGATGTTTTTTAGCACATTGAGAAGTAATTTTAAGTCTATACTTAGAAAACAACCAAGGGAAATTTATGATCTTGAGTGGTGTGACCCTGATGATAGCAGCCAGTGCTTACCAGAGCAGATTAATAGATTATCAGAACTCCATTGGTTCTGAACTTTTGAAGTTGTCTTAGAGAGGGGTTCATTGCTGAGACACCATGATTAAGGCAACTCCTATAACGTAAAACATTTAATTGGGAATGGCTTACTGGTTCAGAGGTTGAGTCCATTATCATCAAGGTAGGAAGCATGGCAGTGTCCAGGCAGACGTGGTGCTGGAGGAGCTGAGAGTTGCACATCTTATGGCTGTCAGGAGACTGTCTTCCACACTGGGAGGAGCTTGAGCACTGGAGACCTCAAAGCCCTCCCCCACAGTGATACACATCCTCCAACAAGGCCTCCTGCCACTTCCCATGTACCAAGCACATTCAAGCCAGAAGTCTTCATATAACAATAGCATAGGGCTGGAGAGATGGCTCAGCCATTAAGAGCACTGACTGCTCTTCCAGAAGTCCTGACTCCAATTCCCAGCAACCACATGGTAACTCACAGTCATCTGTAATGGGGATCTGATGTCCTCTTCTGGTGTGTCTGAAGACAGTGACAGTACACTCACATACATGAAATAAATAAATAAATCTTAAAAAAATAGCATAGAGAAGGGGAAAGTTAGAAACATTTTCCATTTTTAAATATACTTTAAATCATTTCACTAGGACCTTTACAATCTACACACCTTAAAACACTTTCTTAGACCTTTATAACTTGCATTTACATATGCTAAAACACTTTTTAAACTGTTACAACCTACTTAAGCTTTCATATCCTTAGACCTTACATAAACTTTACACTTTTTTATATCTAGTCATTTACCATGAGACACACATAGTTGATTATCATAAGAAAGCAGTCATTGTAAGGCAAGCTCCTTTATGTAAAATGAATTTGTAATTCTAGCTAGCCCATATAAAAAAATACACAATCATGCTATTTTATTGGACAGGTTCGGCGCTATTGTTAATTATTTCTGCTATTTATTGGACAGGTTTGGCGCTATTGTTAATTATTCTGCAGCTATGAAGTCCCTTGTCACTTGCTGTTTCTCCTGGCCTTGGGCTCATGGTCCATCTCCTCTCACGGTGGCTTCCTCCAGCTCAGTCTTCTCTTCTCTTCCCTCTACCTGCAACCTCCTCACTCCATTCTCAAGTCCTTCCCACCTTTCTCCTTCCACTGCCCACTCACAGGGTCTAGCCCTCTATTGACCAGGTAAATCGGGACACAAGGTTTACACAGCATCACTAGGTGTGCATGTGGATCTATCTGCACATGAGCCATAACCTCATCCAGAGAGCCAGTATTTAGCATTAGAATACAAGCAGAGTCAGACCAACTCACTACACCTTTAAATAGTGAAATAGTAAACAATTACTTTGAAACTAGCTTTGTCCACTTATCTCTTTTCAGAGTCTGATAACAAGGCACCCAATGCCTTTCTGCTGGAGACCTAGTAGTGGTTCTCCAGTGAGGCGGGAGAACTAAGAAGGCAGCTAAAGTCTTAGTTGATGCTAAACTTCCAAAGCTGGTAACCACCTTGTCCTCGACACCATCAGAGAGATGAGAAGGGTAAATGCCACCGAGCAAGCAGGAAGTTCACTCCCAGCAGCTCAGATGATAGGGACTTAACCTGGAAAGCAAGTTCCTAGGTTCCTCGGTGGACACTGGGATCTCTCTGTGGGCAGAGGTCTTGGGGCAGTGCCAGGCTTTGACCACGAGGTCCAGAAGATCCAACAGACTTCCCCGTGGAGTAGGAACTTGCGGTAGAGTCTTGCCTTGTCTAGGCAAAGCAGAGCAATCAACTCCCCAGTGTCCTGCTTGTTCACAGCTTAGTCATGGTGATGAGCAAGGTGTGGGGCAGTTTTCACCCAGTGTCTGCCTTTGCCTCATCTCAAGCAAGCTCCAGGTAAGTTCTGTGCCAATCATCCTCGTTGGCGACGGTCCCAGAGCTTTTCTCCAGTATAAAAAGCCTTCTCCTGCTCCTTCCTCCCTTCCTGCTTCAACCCTGGTCGCCATGATTTTAATATTAGATAAAGAGAAACTTCTTTTTTAGCTTTAGGGGAAAGACATTTTGAAGAAAAATAAATTTGGCTAGGGGATAGGAGAGGTGAGAATGAAAGTGGAAGGACCCATCAAGTGTTCAGGAGTCGGAAAACACTGAAGCTGTAGGACCCCCTTTCGGGGATCTCCACTCGAGTCTTCCTCTTTTATCTTTATGTCCAGACAGCCCCAGGAATGTTTTAACGACGGGCCTGCCTGGGCAGGCCCAAGCCTGTTCCGCTAAGTTCTCAGCCTCAGGCTCCTGAGCTTACAAACAACTCTTTGGACTATTTGACATAAGTTATATGAATCACAGATCTTAAATTTCATCTTAAATTTCGCTTCCCTGAAAGGTCCTGAGGTAGGTAGTCCACATCCAAGATGAGGAAGGCAGGAGGGCACTGCGTGGAAGCCGCAGGCAGAGAGCCCACTGTGCCTGCAGCTCCTGAGTGTGGGTGCCAATCTCCCACTGAAAGGGAAAATTATATAGATTCAAGGTTTGGAAATGTAAAATTAAAAGAGTAAGTTTCAAAATTCTAAGACTCAGGGCTGAACACTATGAAAAACAAGTCCAGGCAAGTCCAGGCGTGACGGGGCCCACCCTGCTGCTAGGACTAACAGACCATAAAGATAAAAGAAAGGAATGCAGGAACTAGCCCGAGCTATCTAGGCTGACTCTTTAGCCATCTGGCAGGAAGGCGCCTCCCTTAGCTTACTAAGAGTCATACATTAACCAGACCTCCTGCTGACCCCAATAAACCTCAGGCCCTTTGGAACTTCCTGCCGCCCTAAGCCTGCACGTACTATTCTGCTGACTTGTAACTGCCTTGTTGTGTTTAAATGAGCCAATCACATGTAACTGCGCCAATTCTCCCCATCCCCCTACCCTTACCCTATAAAACCCCCTAGCTCTTGGGTCTCGGGGTTGACTTCCTCTGTCTCCTGTGTGAGATACAAGTCAACCCGGAGCTCCACCATTAAACTGCTTCGTGCATTTGCATCAAGACGGTCTGTCTATCGTGTTTTTTGGGACACCCTGACTCCCGTAACCTGAGGACCCAAGAGGGGGTCTTACACCACCAGAACACCTCAAGCTTCACAGCACTAGACAGAGTCATGAAATACGTTCTCCAAATGCTTATTCAATAAAGGGATATTGATTATTAACCATGTCTTATCCCTCATGAGTAAATTAGCATCCTAATATTGCAGGTCCAATTATTTCCCACTAGCTTTATGTAGAACCCAACTGAGAGAGCCTCCCCAGACTTCGATTTCATAAAAAATAAAAGAGTCCACAGCTCAGGAGAAGGAGGAGGAAGAGGAGGAAGAAGAAGTGGAGGGGGAAGAAGGGAGAGGAGGAAGAGCATCATCATCATCATCATCATCATCATCATCATCATCATCATCAAGATGTCCACTGATTTGCCACTGCAAGGCCTGTGCTTGATTCTGTTAAGGGAGTGGGCACAGTTTCCTCTGGCATCATTCCATCCATGCCTCCAGGGCTACCAAAAGAGTGCATTGGTGGTGGTTCCAAGAGAGGATTCTGTGCTCAGCCCAGGAGCCTGTGGCCAGGTCTGCTCACTGGTGTCTCCCCTGAGCATGCTCACTGAGCTGGGATTCCCACGTGTGGGCTGTGGCTTCCTCACAGTTCTTTCCTGTGACCTGTGGCCTGTGGCCTGTGGCCTTCCTTCCTGTGCACTTTTCCATTTTTGTGCTCTGTTCATGATGATTTGTAAGCCCTGAAGGAGGCACTACAGAGTGTTTCCTTAGCATTCTTCAAAGATTCAAGCTCCTAACTTCTGTGTGTGCACAAGTGTGTGTGCATATACATGTGCAAGCTCCTAACTTCTGTGTGTGCACATGTATATACACACATGGGTGTGCTCATGTGTGTATGTGAATGTGCATGTAGGCATGTTTGTATTTGTCTGCATGCCAAGAGTCCAACTGCACATGTGCATGTTTGAGTACATGTGTATCTATGCATGTCTGATATGTGTTGAGTTCATGTGTATGTATACACTTGGTTGCATTATCTGAGTGCATACATGTTTTTGTGGCAGTGTGCATGCGTGTGCATGTGTTCCTGTTTCTGTGGACATGTGCTTGAATATGCATGCATGTCCTTGTATGTGCACTCATGCATACTGTTGTGTCTGTACATGCATGTAGGTGCATGCAAACCAGCTGCTTCCCAGTCACTCTCCTTAGGAAGGCTAGAGCAGAGGGAGTCCTACAGCTTATCTGTCTGTCTGTCTGTCTCTTTCTCCCTCCTCTCTCTCTCTCTCTCTCTCCCTCCCCTTCTCCTTCTCCCCCCTCTCCCCTCTCTCCTCATTTTACAGATGGTTGGATAAGCAGCTCGGTCATTTCACAGTTCAGTGGAACATAGCGTGAGTGACCCCACCTTGGTTTGCTAGTTGGGCCTAGCACAGGAACTCAGTGTAAGCGGTGGCTCCCTATGGATTTTATCTGACCACTATTAGCATTAATTTATTTTTAAATTCAATAATACAGGAATAGAGGTGTTACATTCTAGTAGGTCAGAAACAATGCACAGATACCTTTGCAAGCATGTTCATAGGGCATGACCACGTTTTTCTGGATGCTGTCGATAAGACCAGGAACAGGCTGTGCAGCGGTGGCGCACGCCTTTAATCCCAGCACCTGGGAGGCAGAGGCAGGCGGATTTCTGAGTTCGAGGCCAGCTTGGTCTACAGAGTGAGTTCCGGGACAGCCAGGGCTACACAGAGAAACCCTGTCTCGAAAAAACCAAAACAAACAAACAAAAAAGGCCAGGAGTAGACCAGATTCTCAGACTGGGACTGTTGCTGATATAAACACCTCAGGAATGTGTAGGGGTGCGGGATGGGAAGTGGCTCTACCATGCCAGCTGAGCTAGGGAACTAGGGAAAGCTGATTTGTGACATCCCAAAAGAAGAAAGGAAAACCTGAGGGTTAGCAATGCTCCTTCCACGACTTCCCTCCTTGAGGCCCCACTCCTGCCCTCCATGTTGGGCAGAGCAGGATCACTGAATAGGCACCACCTCGTTTCTGTCTCCAGTGGGTGTCCAGCTCATGCCTCATTCCCATGGTATTCTGAAGACTCTCTTCTCATCAAATTAGGTTAAGTCAGGTCAGAATCGGCAAGACACTCCCTAGCATGATAGGGTCGCCCCTCAGTGGGCTTCACTGGGCTGGGCTGCGGGAGTTGACTGGAGGCAGTGCAGCCTTTGGCTTTCACCAAAAGTCAACACACAAAGCAAGCTCATTGTTCTGTGTTTGAATCTGGGCGCTGACCCTCATGATTTCTGTATCTTTGGTGTGTTACTTAACTCCCTTGCTCTTTACATATGAGGCAGTAAAAACACATCACTTAGAGTGGGCTCAAGCTTAGCAGGGTCAGTATCCACAAATGCTTTCCCCCGGGGGCTCCCTCTTTTCCTGCCACTGGGGTGCTCCCAAAGGGATTAGCACCCTTATCTTTTACCATCAGAATTTCTTCATAAGCACAAAGTGATATAAGTGTGGGAGAGAGGCATTTTAGAGATCACCTGGTATGGGGCTTAATTTTCTCTCCCTTTTGTCTGAAGATTTTAGGAGCCCCCAAGTACACTCATTTATAAAATAGTTGCACAAACCAGACATTTGCTTAAAATAATTATTTAATATTTATACAGCTTTCATTATTGAAGATGAAACTGAATTTGTATACTAAGATGGATGAACTTTTTTTTCATAAAGAATTAAATCTTGGCTGAACATTCGGCACTGAAGGATGTCGGTCATCAGCATTTTTGGAATTCTGATTGTTCACAATGGGAACACTAATTAACATATGGTAGAAGTATGTTTTGGGGCTGTTACAGGAATTGTTGAAAATTCTGCTCTAATCTCAAGCCAAATTTCTTGAACAATTTTTTTTCCGTTTTGTTTTGAGCTTTGATTGCATGCAATCCAGGTTGGCTTTGAACATGAGCTGCCTCAGAGGATGACCCTGACTCTTGATCGTCCTGTCTCCATTTAATGAAACTCCAGCCAGCAGCTGTCTTAGATAGGGTTTTACTGCTGTGAAGAGACACCATGACCATGACAACTCTCATAAAGGACAGCATTTAATTGGGGCTGGCTTACCGTTTCAGAAGTTCAGTTCATTATCATCATGGTGGGAAGCATGGCAGCCTGCAGGCAGACACTGCTGGAGGAGCCAAGAGTTCTACTTCCTGGCCCAAAGGCAGCGGAGGAGGAGACCGTCTTCCACACTGGGAGGAGCTTGAGCCTGTAGTGGGCTGGCCTAATGCTGCTTGTATCTAATGCAAACTTGGGGCCCCTAAGACTAGTTCCCCCACACATAGGACACTGAGTGACCCAGTTCATTGCGATTGGTAAATAAAGCTGCCAACAGCCAATAGCTGGGCAGAAGAGCCATAGGTGGGGTTGAGGAACATGAGGAGGGAAGGAGGAAGAAGCCAGTGTGGGGTAGAAGAACATGCAGGAGAGGAGAAAGGAGAGCAGCTGTGGGATAAGGGAGAGGAGAGTGTGGGCCTGCGTGCTGCCTAACTGGAGCTAAGAGCATCCCAGATGGCACATAGTAAGTAAAACTCAGGTTATCGATAGGGAGGTAGGTTCTAACAGCATGGCGGGCAGACAGCTGCCCCACCATTATGCTGCTTAAGGCATACTGTAAAATACAAAGGCTGAGCGTGTCTTTCTTCAGGGAACTCAATAACCAGAGGTGGGGTAAAGAAGCTCCAGGCAGAGATTTTTGATATTTTTACTACGGGAGCCCTCAAAGCCCCTTCCCACAGCGACACACTTCCTCCAACATGGCCGCACCTCCTGTATAGTGCTGCTTCCCACGGGCCAAGCGTATTCAAACCACCACAGTAACTAACATAGTACTTCAATTTTCTTATGTATTTTTGAGACAGGGTTTCACTATGTACCCACTCTGGTCAGGAACTGAAGTTAAGGCTCCTTCCTCAGCCTTCTTAGTTAGGATCACAGACATGTCCCATCAGGCCATGTTCGGCTCTTGTCTCTGTTTCTCCAAGGCTCCTCCCACCATCTACATCCCTCTTGTCAGCCAACCTCACTTCCGCTGAGTCCTGGCTCCGATAAACGTTCCTGTCTGTTGGGGCCTCCACTAAAAACTCTCCCTCTAAGCATGGTATTGCGCCCCTTGCACACACACTAAGAGTTGCCCCCTGGATCTGGAATACAGCGTCCTCAGACCGCCCACTGTCAACGCCCACTCATCGCCCAGACCAACCACTGATGTCACCGTCACCGCCCTCTCATTGGACCCGCCTTCTGGACACAGCTCCGCTGAGGATTGGACCACGCGCGCAATTGGGACATACATTGAGACATGCGACATTGAGAGAGACATACAGCAGAGACAATGGGACATGCAGGAGAGGGTTGGGTTCTCCCGCGTATAATTAATAAATAATGTTCTTTCTTGCAGCTCATCTCTATTTTAGGAAGTTTAGCTCTTCAGTACGAACCCAGTCCAAGGTGTTTTCTGCCCACGCAGACAAGGCGCCTGTAGCGTGACGCAGAAAAACACACCTGTCCCTAGACTCAGCTGTTGTGTCTGCTTCCGCGTAAGACTGTAGATGTTGGGACAATATCTAGCAGGTCCATCATGGGTCCCACAGCCTGGGCCAGATTCCAGAGACACAGTAGATATATGGGGTATGAACCACCTCTCCCCTCTTGGCTGAAGGCCAGGCCACCTTCTGAGTTCCTCACTGAGGAGCCAACCTTCACCTTGCTCTACCACTCCCTGCCTGACGATGCAGAAAGGCCGGTTGTACCCAGTTTGTGTGTATTTAACCCAAGTCACAAATGCCATAGCTGAATGGTTGCATTGGCTCGGCAGGTTGTCCTCATTTACAGTGCATCTGGTATGGCTGAAGATACAGCTCCTTGACCCCAGCCCTCACTCTCATTTCTGTTGAAGAAGCAAAATCCTCTTCATGGGTGCCCCACAGGCAGGAGGTCTGCTCCTCCTGTTTCCCAGGATGCTGTGGTGCATCTGTAATCCAGGAGCATCCTCAGGAACCCACCAGAAACAGTGACCTCTGCAGCAAGGAAGGCCTTCTGCGAGAGCCCTAGGGCTCAGAAAGGAGTTGCTGTGGTTCCCGGCAATGCTATGGAGGGAGGAGATCTGTCTCTGCTTTTAACCTGGAAACCTGGAGCCTATTCCCCCAAAATCACATGGTCCTGATTTTCACTAATTTATTTGAAAAAACCAAAAAATGTTTCATTTATTGTTACTTTTTAAAATTAGGCCAAATGAGTTCTGATCTTCTGTTGTTGGAATAGAGACCAAACTCACACCCAAGAACACTGTCAGCAGCTGGGTGATGTGGAGCAGAGCTAGACAGAAGGACAGAGACAGAGAGAGACACAGAGGGACGGCAGGTAGAGTGTAGGGATTACAGACCTATGAGGCATGATGTCATGCTCCGCCCCGTTCCCCGCATCCCTGCACACCTTGCCAAG
Organism: Mus pahari; assembly: GCF_900095145.1. Taxonomy (NCBI): domain Eukaryota; kingdom Metazoa; phylum Chordata; class Mammalia; order Rodentia; family Muridae; genus Mus; species Mus pahari. The sequence continues at coordinate 3,548,887 of NC_034606.1, read as the reverse complement.
TTACCTAGTTTGGTTCTCCCGTTCTCCTCTCAGGGTTTGAGTGTTTGCCCCTTGACAGCTGCAGGTCCTTGTTAGGTTCCCGAACTGCACAATACTCCAGCTCCCGAGAAGGGGGCAGAAGAGCATCTGTCTCCAGACATGGCTTTGGCTGGGTAACCAATGACCTAATGTGAAGATGCTGACAATAGTTGAACCTAACTTTTTAAAGTTCACAGTGGTGCAAAAGCAATATGCATTCAGCAGAAACACACTATAATAAAAAAAATTAATACTTTCTCAGTGTTTTAATCCCTGTCCCCCATTTACTGTGATAAGAATATTTTGAGGAAAGCCTCTTAAAGGAGACAGGTCAGTCGGTGATGGTGGAAAAGTCAAGGTCACAGGCGTGTGAAGCAGCTCATCACATCCCACCCACACTCAGGAAACAGAGAATGATGCACACGAGCCTACCTCTGACATCTTCTGCAGCCTCGGATCCTGGCTAGGGAATGACAACACCCACAGTGGGCAGGCCTTCCCAAATCAACCACTGCAGTCAGGATAACACCCGCAGGCATGCTCAGAGGCCCATCTCCCAGATGATTTTAGATTCTGCCAACTTGAGAATTAACACTGACCACCACAACTGGCTGTCAGTACATGGTCCAGCCCTCCCTGAGACTGTGGGCAGTGGAAGCTTGCAGTTAGCCGCTGAATCATGACACTACCACATGCTGTCTCTCTAAGCTAGGGAGCACACTTTAAATGCACTAACCACTTACCACTGTGTTCCCAACTTACTTTAGACTTATGAGGAATTAATCTCACCACAAACTGAGTAGTAGTCTTCCATAAAGTTGTAAGAAGTATTTAGCCTAAAGTAATATTTGTAAAATATTAATCATAAGCCCCAAACTTACTCTATGTAGGTAATCCAAGTGAGCATATCAATAGAGCTAGATAAACATTTTGTGACATAGATATACAGTGGAATACTACTTAGCAATGAAAAAGGAGGCAAATTATAAAATGCAACACCACTAAGCAAAAATAAATAAAAATTTAAAAAGAAGTGCGGGCTGGTGAGATGGCTCAGTAGGTAAGAGCACCCGACTGCTCTTCCGAAGGTCCGGAGTTCAAATCCCAGCAACCACATGGTGGCTCATAACCATCCTCTTCTGGAGTGTCTGAAGACAGCTACAGTGTACTTACATATAATAAATAAATAAATCTTTAAAAAAAAAAAGAAAAAAAAAGAAAAAAAAGAGTAAAAAGAAGTGCAAACTCTACATATGAACTAGAGGAATCTCTAAATAACTATGCTGTGCAGAGGGAGCTAGGCCACACAGTACATACAGCCTGATTCCACTTTAATTCCAAATGGCAAACTAAGCTATCATGACAAATCAGGTGATCTGTTGCTTGTACTGAGGGAGGTGGGCGGAAATGGGAGACCTGAGCCTGGGACTCACAGAGTGGAAGGAAAGAGCAGAGATCTGTGAGTTGTCCTGTGACCTCAACGCATTCTAGTAAATCCAGTACAAATGAGTAAATCTAACTTTAAAATAATTTAAAAGTGCCAAAGGCATGCAGATAAAGTGATGGTACAAGTATTATTATTTTTAATTTTTAAAAATTAGTTTTATTATTTTTTGTTTATGGGTGTTTTGCCTCAATGGGAGTCGGTGCACCAGTTCCCCTAGAACTGGGGTTACAGATAGCTGTGAGCTGTCATGAGGGTGCTGAGAATTGAACCCATGTTCTCTAGAAGAGCAGCATGGTCTTACACTGGCCCGTTTCTCCAGGTTTCCAAATGTGGTCCTTGAAGAGGAGGTCTCAGGGCTTGACCACTTTCGAATTCTGCAGTCAGGAGATCAGGAACGCTGGTGCGAAGCTGACTCCTCTTTTGTTCCTTCCTGTCCCCTGACGAGGTGCCGCTCAGTCTGTTGACAGACAACTCACAGATGGACCCAGAGGTTTAGCTCCTAGGTGATTCTAAATCCCATCAAGTTGACAATCAATTTTAACCATATCCACAAGTTAATAGAATTAATCAATATCAACAGTGAAAAACCAAGAAGTCAGAGAAAGATCCTGGGAACGAAGACCCCTAAGAACCCAGCCACAGAGAGAGGTATCTACTCAAGAACAGGGCTTCCCAGGTAAGAGAGACACCGGCCACTTCCATATTTTTGATTTCCTATAACGAGAGAAAGAAGACTTAAAAACAAGAATAAAACAACAATCCACATCCAATCAAAATAAATAAATAAATAAAAATCATATGTATAAAAACAACAACAACAATAAGCCATCAAAGCAGTGTTACATGTGGACGGCACACCATGATACAATTTAACAAGGTTAAGACAAAAAACAAGAAACAAACAAACCTCTGAGCCTAATGCCCCTGTGACGGTCCTAGGGTACTTTCAAGGTATACCTCCTTTCCCCCTTTCTAATCTTAATCCAAGGGATACTGTAGCCAGCGCTGGGGTGATGGGGAACTCCCAAATCATCAAAGTACCCTCCGTAGAAAATGCCAGGAGATCCGGTATGAGGCGGGTCTGAATGCCACCTCATCCCCCTCTCTCTGGAAGTGAACATTCTGTTGGTCACAGACACTAGCTCTGGCCCCTGAAGTGGCCCCTGGAGAAGCTCTGTTTCCTTAGGCAAGCTGCCAGGCTCTGATGATTTGGGGCAGGGTTGAGTCAGTGACTTTCTGGCAGCTAGAGACGCAATTCTTAACTTTTGTGGTCTCAGGGAGCCCTCTGAAAAGGAATTCAATACTGTCCTCCCTCAATGCCCCACAGAGGCACACTTTCCTTCTCAAAAGTCTCTAAAATTCCAGCCTCTGGCCTCCAAGGTGACCCTGGCCTGAGATCTGGCATTCCTGGGGTCCCTAGGAACCCTGATTGTGTGCGCACTTCTCTAGTCCAGCCTGAGAATCCGGCTGAGGTTAGTGGAGGGGGCGGGGCGGGGCCAGGCGCAGATCCCGCCCACCTTCAGACCTAAGGCAGGAGTGGGAGCTCAGGACCCAGCCCAGACTCTAGGCGGCAGGTCCAGTTCTCCACGCTGTCCCTGGTCATCGCCAGAGCCATGAAGATGCACTTCTGCATCCCGGTGTCCCAGCAGAGGCCAGACGCGCTGGGGGGCCGCTACGTGGTGCGTCTGGCGCCTGGGGTCAGCTGGGTGGGGAGGGGCTCGGTGACCGTGCGCACCTCCTCCCCCAGTCCTCTTCCTCACCTAGGATGTCTGCTTTCAGTTGTACTCCGTGTACCTGGACGGGTTCCTCTTCTGCAAAGTACGCTACAGCCAGCTGCATCGCTGGGATGAACAGGTGAGCCCAAGGACTGTTACTCTGAAAGACATCGTACAGTGTGTGTGGGTGTGTGGTGGTGGTGGTGGTGGTGTTAGAGGAGGAGGGCTGGCTACAGGCTCCTGATCTGTGAACTATAGGCAATCTTTAAATCCCAGAGCAATCTCCTATACCAACATCTTCAACATCAGATCAGCCTTATAACATGAACAAGACCATAATGACCAGCTGCAGAGTCATAGCCTTCCTCTGGCCTCTTGCGCTCAGAGCCCTCAGACCTATCCCAGAGTAGAGTCAAGTGGGACAAGTGTCCTTTGTACAGCTTCTAGTTCTAACACCGTCTCATCTGGCTCACCTCTCCAAGCCCCTTTGTTAGCAAACCCAAGACCCATGAGCTAAATCAATGCAGATTGGCTTGTGGCAGCTAGTCAGAAAGTGTCACAAGACTCAAAAGCATCTTATGCAATCTAGGGGGGTTTCTGGGAGAGTCGGGGCTTGGGAAGGGACTGGTCCAGGAGCTGTCTTCCAAGCAGAGGATGTGACAGTGGCAGAAAGGAGAAGGGGGTGTAAATAGGCAAAGAGGAAGAAGATAAAAGCCAGGCAGGATGGCACATTCCTGTAGCCCTAGCCCATGGAAGACTGAGGTGGGGGATAGAGAATTCAAGACCAGCCTGGGCTACACAGACTTGTCTCAGACCTAAAAGAAAAGGGTGTGAGGTGGATAGGAAAACCAGATTAGCTCAGACTGAGGAGGGAGTTGGGGAGGCCGGCACCTGGCAGGGGGAGCACCCAATGGTCTGCGAGGCTTTCGGAGTTCCCCTCTTGCTGATGCTCCCTGTGCAAACCCGGGCCCCCACAAGCTGACATTGCCTTCACAGGCTTCCTCAGAGCTGGGGCAAGTATTCCAGGCAAATCACAGGGGCATCAGTTCAACTGGCCGTACTTATCTAAAGGCACAGAGAGCTGAGCCGGCTGGCCAGAGAGTTCACACAGCAGACATTACCAGGGTTCAACATGGGAAGGTCAGCTGCAGCCCTTGAGGGGTTTTGCTGGGGACAGGGCTGCAGCCGATGCTGTCGGAGAGCACAGGTCACATGGCACCTCACAGAGACCCTTTTCTTTCTCGGACTCCGCCTTTTATGAATTACCGTGGCTGACAAGAACTCAGGAACATGCCACCTGGACAGGAACTCCTTATTCCTACAGGTGTCCAATACGTGGGATATAAAGTCAATTCTCTAAATTTTTTTTTTTTTTATTTTTGAAACAGTCTTACCATGTAGCCCTGGCTGTCCCGGACCTCACTATGAGAGTTCTGACTCTGCCTCCCAAGGGCTGGGATTAAGGCGTGTGCCACTGTGCCTGGTTAAATTCAACCCTACAGCCAAATCCCTTGTCAGCAAAGTTATAACCTTATTTAACATAATACACATACAGCTTCACACAGAACTTATACGGAAATAAACTGGCAAGGACTTTATACCCCCTCCTAAGTATACACAGCCTTTCCTTTTTTATGGTACCTTATATTTGATCAGACTAATAAGAATTTGGGGCTAGCAAGATGGCTCAGCGCACTTGCTGCAAAGCCTGTTAACTTGAGTTCAACTCCAGGAACTCGTGTAGATCACTACTAACTCCGGCAAGTTGTCCTCTGGCCTCACGCATGAGCTCCCACTCCACAATCAAATGAATGGAATTTAAAAAAAATTAAAAGGATTTTGGGACCATTCCACTTTCACCAGAGAGAGGGGGGGGGGAGTGGGAGAGGGAGAGAGGGAAAGAGAGAGAGAAAGGAAGCAGGCTGTGGTGGCCCACACCTTTAATTCCAGCCCGTGGGAGGCGGAGAGAGACAGGGATTTCTGAGTCTAGCCTAGTCTACAGAGAGTCCCAGGGTAGCCAGGGCTATACAGAGAAACCCTTGCCTCAAAGCAGAACAAAAGTAAAAGAAAAGAAGAAGAAAAACTGGCAGAGAAGGATCTAGAAAAACCCTTGGCAACTTTTGCCAGATTTGTAGAGGACACACACACACACACACACACACACACATTCACACACACATAGTCACACCAACAGTCACTCACAATATTCTCTCTCTCTCTCACACACACACACACACGCATATGCACACACACACAGTCACACAACACACACAGTCATACAGAGTCACTCACAATATTCTCTCTCTCACACACACAGTCACACACACACAGTCACACAACACACACAGTCACACAACAAACACAGTCACACAGGGTCACTCATAATATTCTCTCTCACACACACACAGTCACACACACACAGTCATACAACACACAATCACTCAAACAGTCACAATATTCTCTCTCACACATACATATGCACATGCACTCACATGCACATGCACACCCACGCATGCACACACACACACACACACACACACACACACACACGTGCATGCACACACACCAGGCCGAGGATGTGTTCCCTCAGTAGGTAGAGCACTTGCCCAGCACATTTGAAGCCCTGGGTTTGATCCCCAGTCTTTGTGAAGCAGGCATAGTTCAAGACCATCCTCAGCTACATATTGAGTTCTAGGCCAGTCTAGAAAACAAACGAAAACAAAACTAAACCCCTGGGGCTGGAGAGATGGCTCCGTGGTTAAGAGCACTGACTGCTCTTCCAGAGGTCCTGAGTTCAATTCCCAGCAACCACATGGTGGCTCACAACCATCTGATGACCTCTTCTGGTGTATCTGAAGGCAGCTACAGTGTACTCATATAAATAAATAAATCTTAAAAAAACAAAACAAAACAAAACAAAAAAAAACTAAACCCTGCAAACAGTAACGGAGTGGGGGAACCGAGTTTCCCTCTGAGCTCTTCCACGGAGGCTTTGATGAGTCTGAGGTGACCTCTCCCAGTCTCGGGATGCTAGCAACTGTAATAGGCAAATCCGGCTGAGACCGGTGAGAGGCCTGTGCTCGTGAAATCGGACCATGGAGATGAAGGTTGACTTTCGCCCGAATTTACTCAGCTCACTGAATATTTCCCATCCCCCCATCCCCGCCCCAGACTTCCTTCAAGAAGAAGCACCAACGATTTCTTGAGGAACCTGTCCTTGCTGTAAAACCTGCTGGGTGGTGTTCTGCTCCATGTCAGGCCCTAGGTTCTCCACCATGCTGACTTTTCCCACCTCCTGGCCTCAGGGAGGCGGCTGGGGGGGGGGTTCCCATAGATTCAGACAGATGGGTGACTCAGGCAGTCCTGTTGTTTGAAGGCTGCTGTGACTAGAGCCCATTAAGGAATGTCTGTGACAGTTATGTACACAATGGAAGATAATTCCATTTTTGGCATCACTTGATGAGCTATCAGCTAACTAAGGCACAGTTGCATGCAGAGAAGACAAATTTCTGCTTCAGTGAATGGCAGCAGCAGAGATGCAGAATCAGTGCCTGGATTGGTGGAGCAGCCAGTTAATGGCGGGGCAGCCGGCTGATGGCGGGGCAGCCTTTTGAGTCTTTGGCATGGCAGGAACATTTCCTTGAGTTTAAAGGATACATAATTGCTGTGAGAATATTTGATACCAGGACCAGATGAGAGCTGGGTCTGCAGGGCTGAGGTTGGCGAGAGGCAGTGGGGCATGACGGGAGCTGTTATGCTACCTCTCAGCTGATAATTGCCTGAGGACGTGACCCTGTCACTTCAAGATCTTCTCATTTTCTGGAGGGAATCTAGAACATCAGGGTGTTTTTGTTTTGTTGTTGTTTTTGGTTTTGGTTTTTGTTTTTAAATAAGCTTAATTTTTGTAGTAACAGTCTTAGTTTATAAAAAAAAAAAAAGTACAACAGTTTCCACACACCAGGCATTCAATTTCCTCTCTTCTTCAAACCATTTCAAAGCTTTATTGTTTACCTGTTTTAAACAATGTGAGTGCTTTGCCTGCTGCGTGTGCTCCACGTATGTGCTCCACACTGTGCTCCACCCTCAGGTTTCAGGAGAGGGCACCAGATTCTCTGAAAATGGGGATATAGACAGTTATAAGCTACCGTGTGGGTGACTGGCATCGAACCCAGGCCCTCTGGAGGAACAGCCAATGCTCTGAACTGCTGAGGCATCTCTCCAGCCTGGTGTCCTCCATGTTAGCACCACCTTTAGTGTGTACACTGATCCAGTCAGCAAGGATGCACTGTTATCAACTGTGTCCATAACTTATTCCGACTTGACTAGCTTATATCTAATATCCAGTTTCTGCCCAGGACCCAGGAGCCCTCCACCCCGTGGTCATGTCCCCTTAGCTCTCTGACGATGGCAGTTCTTTGGATTCTCTGTGTTTTTAATGACCCTGACAGCTTAGAGGGCTGCTGGTCAGATCTGCGGATGTCCTTCTATTTGGAGACGATTCCATATGAAGAGGGAGCAGTGGGGTTTGCCAGTGAGGACCCCAGTGGTAACTAAAGTACATTCTACCCACATTGCCTCAGGTGTCTGCCAGGCTACGGCTCTCACTGCTGAGGATGCCCATCTCATGGCTGAGGCGGCATCCTTCTGGTTTTCCCACAGGAAGCACCCCCATCCTCCCTACCCCCCCCCCAAGGACATCACTGCGCACAATGTGTCTTTAAGTTAAGGAATGGGAGTTTATGTTTGCTGGTCACACACATTGTCTGGAATTCTACACAAGAGACCATCTGTTCTCTCCTATTCATTTATTCAGGGTTTAGTTATATCATCATGGAGTGCAGGGTATTCATGGCTTGGATTACGTATCAATGCTGCTTTGTTTTATTGGTCCCGTTGTCTGAGCTTTGGCCACAGGAGTGCTTCATTTGGCTCCCATGTTTCTTTTATTGAACACTTCCGTACTTTCTGCTCCAAGGTGGTCCAGGCTCTGTCTTAGAATGAGGAATTTCTCCATGGATCTGTGGCGGCTTTCAATGAGTGAGACTCAGGTCTGCCTGCAGGTGTGCTCACGGCTGCTACAGTGTTGCTTCCAGGCCTCCCTGCAGAGCAGGAAGTAGACACCATGTGCAGTAGCCCAGGCTTTCCTACCCAGGTTTCTACCACTGTCCGTTCACATTAGCTCCTTCTCTTACTGCTGCCATAAAGTTCAGACAGAAACAACCTAAGCAAGGCAGGGCTTATTACGGCTCCCAGTTTCATAGGGCATAACCCATCATGGAGCGAGGACATTCAAGATGATGAGAGCATGCAGCCGAGGCTTGTCACATGAGCCATTGCAGGCCTGAACCACAGTGTGTCTAACCCTCAGTGCCCATTCCTAGTGACCTACTGCTGCCAGCCAGACCATGCACCCAAATGACATAGAAAACCCCACCTGCTCAAGTTCAGGTGCCAGCGGGGGGCATTGCACATCCAATCGTGCACCATTTGTATCTTTATTACACTAAACAGGAGTTCATAGTGAAGCATTTACATGGGTCACTCTAGCCTCCTGCTCTTATCTATAAATTCATTCCCACAGCAAGAAATCTGGCCCGAACCCTGCCACTCACCTATTTCATTGCTTGAGTCTGTGTGCTGCACAGTATCGTGAGAATTAACTCACATGCCCATGGAGAGCAGCTTTATCAACAGTGCAGTGCTTATGTGCAGTGGATTTTTGTGCACTTCTCTTGTGGACCCCACACACTTCTGTCCTGTCTGACGTATTGCTCTCCCCCTCCCTTCTCCACTCCTTCCAGTGAAGTGGTGTGGAGTGTCTGTAATACAGCAAGAGTCTTCTGTTATATGCTGTGTTCCATCCTAAGATTCTCCAGACTGCCTAAATGGGTTTAAAATAAGTGCATATGCCAAGCTCACGCCATAAAGTTTAGCTTGCCAGGATGAGTGCGGTATACGCTGCCACAAAAAGCGTTTTTGCTCTAAAATGTGTGCTTTGCCCGTTCAGTACTCCCCTGTCCCACAGCTCTGGTGACAAGGGACCATTCTATTGTATTTATATTTTTGCCCCTTTCAGATGGTCACATAACGGAATTCGTACTGTAGCTTTTTCAGACTGGCTTCTTTCACTGTGTAACGTGCATTGAGGTACATCTGTATCTTTTTGTGGCTAGATCACTTCTTTCATGGATGAGCAATATTCTATTGTAGGGAGGAGATCACTATTTATCCATTCATAGTTTGAAGGGTATATTTGCCAGGGTTCCAAATAAAGCAATTTTGGGGGGTTATTTGTTTGTTTTTTTGAGACAGGATTTTTTTTGTGTAGCCCTGGCTGTCTTGGAACTTGCTCATACTGTAAACCAGACTGGCCTTAAACTCAGAGATCTACCTGCCTCTGCCCCCTGAGTGCTGGGATTAAAGGTCTATTTCCCACTGCCCAGTTACAAGCATACTTTTTAAAGATGTATTTTTTGTTTGTTTGTTTGTTGTTTTTTGTTTTTCAAGACAGGGATTCTCTGTGTAGCCCTGGCTGTCCTGGAACTCACTCTGTCGACCAGGCTGGCCTCGAACTCAGAAATCCNCCTGCCTCTGCCTCTCAAGTGCTGGGATTAAAGGCGTGTGCCACCACGCCCGGCTAAAGACATATTTTCTCGTTTGTGCATGTGCGTGCGTGCATGTGCATTTGTGTG
>NC_034606.1:3526470-3538670 GCF_900095145.1 Mus pahari | reverse complement strand
TAGCCTTGGCTGTCCTGGAACTCACTTTGTAGACCAGGCTGGCCTCGAACTCAGAAATCCACCTGTCTCTGCCTCCTGAGTGCTGGGATTAAAGTCGTGCACCACCACGCCCGGCCCAAACTGTCTTCTAATGTGTCGATAATATTGTGTATTCTCTTCAGGATGTGCTTTTAAAATTTAAATCACAAAAATAAATGCTGGCATCAAATATGGGTTCTCTAGGAACTGAACAACAGCCAAGCATAAGCAGCAGGAAGCTATGATTCATTCATAGTCAGACAGTCAGTAACCTTTCCATACTCAGACCAACTTTTGGCTGGTAGAAATGTCTGTGCCAACAGAGATGCTGTATACACGCTCTGTCCAATAGCAACTTGCCACATATCCCTGTCCATCAAACACTTGGACTGTGGCTTGTATGACTTAGAAACTAATTTAAATTTTTTATCTCATTTAAGTAATTTAAGAATAAATTTACTTACACGTCCTTCTCCACAAAAGCCATAGTTATGTAATTGTGGAAACCATCATTTGTATTAAATTGCACCACACAAGTTCTAGGTCCTTTGACTTGGGTGGTGAGGTCCCATGGAGGATTTTGAGCAAGGCAGTGTGAGGATTCCACTGGGATTTTGGAAGTATTGCTCAGATGCTCCGTGTTAGAAATAGATAGGAGGCCACCCAGAGAAGCAGAGAGACAGCTTAGAAGGCTGCTCTCATAACCCAGGGTGTAGAAGGTGGTAGTTTGTACCGGCTCAGTGGTTACTGCAATGGAGAGAAGTGGTCAGGTTCTCCATGTGCTTTGAAGTTAGGGACCACGTGAATTGTCAGATACAGTGATCATGGCCAAGGCGACTAAAACTAAACAGAAGTTTAAGGTCTTGTCTGTGGCCTCCTTCCCCTTGCAGCTGGTTTCAGCTGGTTTCAGCTGGTTTCAGTCTTTACGCCAGGGGCTCTGGTCACAGTCAGGTTTCAGCCCCTTTGCCTCCCAGGTGCAACACTGACACCTGAGTGGTTTCCTTTACTAAAACAATAAATAAATTTTATTTATCTTCTATGAAAGCAATTGTCACCATAGTGTTCAGGTCTATGGTCGGAGGAGGAAAGGGGCTGCCTGGACTTTATGTCGGCCTTATAGGACATCTGTGAGTAGCACCACCCCATAGACATGACACAGAAGGCACAATTTAAGTTTAGGTGGCCACCTTAATTAGAGTAAAAGGAACCAAGAATGGCAGCACACAGCTTTAATCTGACTTCGAAGGCATCTAAGGAATATCCCACGAGTCTGAGGCCTGGTCTAGCTGTCCCAGAACAGCCAGGACTACAAGGTGAGATAATTCAAACAATGACACTCTGAGCATAATCTTTGATCTTTCATTTGTAAAATTTAAGGAAACGTGTGTCACGAGTGACGATCTTTGGCTGCCCCAAAGCATCTGGGCTGCTGCGGGGCAGCTGTGGAGCGCACACCCTAGAAGAGAGTCTTCTGAAAGCCGCTCATGGCCTCTTTTCCTTCCTTTGGCTACCAACAAGGTTAATTTTATGTTTCTGTTTAAATAAAGTGCTCTAAGACAAGGCTTTGTGTCTCATCAACTCTGCGTTAGTGTCTCACAGTGGCTGTGTCTTGGCACCTTTCAGCTGAGACGGGTGTTTGGAAACTGCCTGCCCCCTTTCCCACCGAAGTACTATCTGGCAATGACTGCTGCTATGGCTGAGGAGAGGAGGAACCAGCTGGAACGCTACCTGCAAAATGGTATGTGCTTGAACTCTGTTTTATAGCTTGATTGCGGTGTAATTTCCTCATCACAAAAGCCGTCAAACCATCACCACCATCTAGTTTTAGGGTTTTACCATTATGCCGACCAGGAGACTTCATGTCCATTGGCAGTAATGTCTGTCTGTGACTTTGATTTTTCGAACCCTATTTTTAATGATGGTTCTTAAATGCTTTCACCTCCCTTCTAGTCCACCGCCCACCAGAGGTTGTGGGAAAGAAAGGATATGGGAGAGGTGGGCCTGTTTAGAAAGGTTCTTTGGAGCAACTCCTGTCTGTGTTGTCTGGAAATCGGCAGTTCAGTTCACAGGTCAGCTGCCACAGCTCGATCCACTGGAAAACATTTCACAGATACCCCAGCCGTCCACTTCGGTAGTCGGGATAGCAAACACGATCAGGAGCAGTGGCACTACTTAGCAGAGACAGCCAGGCCAAAGGGAAAAGCTCATGGCTGTGCCTCTCTCAGAGAAGTGAAGGTCAGTGAAGACTTAAGGTTAACAAGCGTTTAGCTATGCAGGCAAGCCTAGCCCAGCCTTGGTCACTGTCCATGGAGCTGAGCCTCTGTCACTGTCTGCCAAGTCCTTTTCACACTCCCTCCAAACATCACATGTCCTCCATGGGTCTTGCCTCGCATGTGAGTCTCTCTCAGCTGGCATCACTCTGTCCATCAGCCCGAATCTGCTGAAGCAGCAAGAAACGACAGCACAGCACCAGGGGTTTGGTCCATTTCTCTCTATGGAGTTCCGACAAGTGGTGCTCAACTATGCAGTGTAAGGTGGACCAATACTTGTGTTGTTAGCAGAGAGCTCCTACCATGTGATGAAAAACTCAATTGGTTCTTTGGGAAGACTTAAAATGTTCAGATTACCAAATGTTTCATGAAACTGACTCTCTAGAGCCAACGGCAATATGTTTTTGCTTCTTGTGATGGTTTTGTCATTATCCCCGAGGGTAACAAGGTGACTTCTGAGCAGCGTGGATGGCTGGAGAAGAGTGGGTGGGGTTCCTGAGTTGACTTGATGGGCTCATATTGCCAAGGCCACCTCAAGGGGGCAGACTGTCAATTGTCTTGCATCCTGGAAGGCCACACTCCTAGGGCAAGGTGTCAGAGTTCCTGGGAGATGCAGTTAACAGACCTCAGCCTGTGCTCACCTGGTCTGGTCTCCCTGTCTTCCAGTGACTGCGGATCCCTGTGTGACGAGGAGTGATATCTTCACTGAGTTTTTAACACTGGTGCAGCTGGTAAGCTTGTTTTCCTTCCTGAAGCCATCACCCTCTGTGGTCAGTCCGCTTCCCAGGCGCACATGCCTTTCAGAACTTGGTCACGTGGTTTCCTTTCTAGTAGTCTGGAGGCTGCTTCCTGTTTGAATCCTACCGGGGAGATGACGTGTGTCTTAGACTTTGGTTTACAGCTTAAGCTGTACATTACAGCCTTTGCCTACCTTGTTCTGTAGCCTGAGTGCCTTGCATGCCCACACTGGTCTCAAGAAAAGGAGAGACTGAGCTGAAGTTTTAGCACTTGGGTCCCCGTACTGAGATGAGACCCAACAGCTGTAGATAAGGTCTCCAAAAGCACTGTGGCGCAGACATCGGGCCGCAGGCCGTGCTCTGCCTGCCTGCCTTTCTAACAAGATCCAGCCTGAGTCATGTGGCCTAAGGCGACCCTTTTCCAGGGTCTCTCAAAGGAACCACAAGTCCCTCATGGCGTAGGCTGAAACTTTGGTAAGGCATTTGCTTAGGAAGCCTTCCGCTCCTTCGTATGTGTGCAAGCATTTTTGTGCCTGTACTTGGGACCTTGACTGACCAGAAAGAGATGGGATTACCTAGTAAGAAAGTCATTATTGGATCAGACTCCTGTATTAATCACTTTCACACTGCTATGACCAGAATACCTGACAGAAACAAGGACAAACTGCTTTTATTGGCTCGGGAGAGGGTTTCTGTCCATCGAGGTAGGGAGGGCTCAGCATCAGGAGAGTGTGCTGGAAAATGGCTGCTCATACATACCACTGCAGACAGAGAGCCAAGAGCCCAGCGGAACCAGAGCTGGACCGTAAATTCCTCAAGGGTCCACACCCTCCTGAAACAGGGCCCCCAGTGGGAAGCAAAAGTTTAAAACTCGAGCCTGCCAGGGCCTCCTGTCAGCTCCAGACCACAGCAGCATCAATCCCTAACAGGGGACCAGAATTACAAAGACTTGAGGAAGCTTTACAAGCAAAAGGATCCACATCTGTGCAAGTGTTAACTGACCTAGTCGAACAGAAAAAAAAACGGCTCAAGGCCCGACCATGGTATAGTGGTTTGATTTTTAAGTATTCTTTTTCTTTCTTCATGATGAAGTGTTGGAGCTCACTGTATGTTAGCACATATAAACATAAGTTTGAGGGTACATTGCAGCTTTTGCCTTCCTGTATTCAGAAAGTATCTCTTGTGAGTTATTAGTGCTGTAGAATTTTGTTTTTGCGGTTAGTTCTTCCAGGAACTTTAAAGGGTTTTTTCCTGGCTCTAGGTCTTTAGTACTTTGACTTCCTGGCGTTCTAGGAGAGCTTTGCCCAGCGGCTGTCCTTTGTGCTGTCTCTCTTCTGAGCTCTGATGTATTTCATGTCGGTCCCGGCTTCGTGTTTCTCTCCCACTGAGCGTTACCAGCTCACATTTATATTAATTCCCCCACCTCTCAGCCGGAGCCTCTCTCTGCTCTCTGTCTTCATATGGATACATGTCGTCTCCATCACCGTCCTTATGTGCACGGGGGCCTCCTGCTTCCTCTGCACGTGTGTGCCATGTGTTGGCCATACTTTTTCTCCCTTGCATTTCTTTTGATTGGCCACAGCCCAGTTCTTGTGAGCTCATTGGCTCGGTCTCTGCAACTCGCTGTTGGCTGGTGCATGCTGCTGGAGACAGACTGTCACTGAGTCACTGGATCTTAATTCTGGATCTTGCATCTTGTTTCTGAGCCTTTTCTCATTAATGCCCTGTCCTAAGACCAGCACAGTGTGGTCTGTCTAACAGCAGTGCATAAGCCACAGTGTCTCTCAGGGACCCAGCAGCTTCTGTCCACTCCAGTCAGCAGCCCAAGACCCAGCTCCATTCAGACCCTTCTCCCCCCCTCCTCTTACCCTCCCCATTTCCCTTTTCCCTCCCCTCTTCTCTTGCTTTCTCCATCCCATTCCCTCCACTTCCCAGTCCCCACTTTCCTTTCTTTCCTATTCTTTGAGACAGTGCTCACTTAAACTTGCAAACTTCTTGCTTCTTCCCCCCAACTGCTGGGATCATGAGTGGCAACAACACTGGGTTTGGTTAACCTCTTTACATATGGTTTCTGCAGCTGAAAATGGGGAGCAGAGCTCCCGTCTCTTGGGGTTGCTTTGAGGGTTAAACTAAAACTGTCTTGCATTCACTGGAGGCATGGTGCTCAGTAGGGGGTCAGCACCCTCCTGACTGAAGCCAGGCCCATTCCCTTTTCTGGATCCTGCTGGAAGGCAGTTTTTAGTGATCACAAAGTGACTTATCTCTTGTGATGGTCCCTGAGCAGTGCTCCTGGCTTGGCTGAACCCTGAGATGGCTTAAGTAGAATGGATTGCGTCCTCTGCTTCCCGTGATGGCTGGGTCCATTCTACTATGCTGAACACTGTCAGACTGTCCTGGGCTCAGGCCCGGGACTCTTTTGCAATTTTCAAAGATGGCTTTTCCTTTTGATGTTTTCACCTTAACTCCAGGTATCTTTCTCCTAAATGTCCCTGCCCTTCCCTCCTCCCCTCCCCCTGCCCCTGCCCCTACTCCCCTACCCCCCTATCCCCCTTGTCAGGGCTGTGGACTGAACCTAGGCACTTGTTAGGCAACAGTCTGCCACTGAGCTAAGTCCCCAATGCCTTCAAGTTGTCTTTAAGAGAGGTTTATATTAAAAATTTGGAAAGGAAATTAAGTTTGAGCTGGGAAGGTTGTTCTGTTATGCACCATGTCTTGTTTTATCTCATATCATCTACATTAAACCAATATGTATTAAGGGGTGGCTGTCCACCAGCCCTTCTCTAGAGACGCAGAGGCACCAGTAACGATGGTCAGGCTCAAGGGCTCTGCTCACTTGGGGTGACAGAGAAATCCCCAGGCATATAAATAAATGTCCTAGGCATATAAATAAATGTCTGCAGTGTCCCACAAATACAGACTTTGATCAAGCACTCTGGTGCATGGCCACAATGTTGGAGAGTTAGCAACCAGTCAAGATGTTTCTCCCCACAGCCCTGGCACAGCATTGGTGGGCCCTGCTGGTCCCAGTTTACCTGAATGAAGTCCACACATACTGTTGTTTCTATGAGGTACTGTGAGACCTAAGAGGAGGGACCATGGATGCTGTCTTAGGGTTTGACTTTGTAAACAGACACCATAACCAAGGCAACTCTTATAAGGACAACATTTAGTTGGGGCTGGCTTACAGGTTCAGAGGTTCAGTCCATTATCATCATGGTGGGAAGCATGGCAGCATCCAGGCAGGCATGGTGCAGGAGGACCTGAGAGTCCTATATCTTCATCCAAAGACCACTAGCAGAAGACTCACTTTCAGGCAGCTAGGACTAGGGTATTAAAACCCACATCCACAGTGACACACCTACTCCAACAAGGCCACACCTCCTAATAGTGCCTCCTCCTAGGCCAAGCATGTACAAACCATCACAGCTGGGAAGGTGTTCTAAAAAAGGTGATGTCTAAGCTGGTCTTGAAGGTTTCCAGAGTGGGCATGAGGGAGAGTATATATTCTCTAGCTACCCCCTCATCAGGTATAAGAACCACAAACAAAAGTTCTTGAGGCTTGTTTGTGGGGCTCAGGGCTGGCACTTGTAAAAGGAAATCAGTAGTTGGTTCCCATGGAGTGTGGGTCTGAGTCTCACTGTACCCAGCGCTCAGGCTGACCGCCCACAGGAGCCAAGTGACGGATCTGCAACACACAGATGTCATCAGTGCAGAACCGGAGGGACTTCTGAGGGGCAGTGAGGTTGCCCCGCTGAGCTGCTGGGAGGCTGAAGAGCCGAGATAAGCAGGAGTGTGGGGTCTGCCAGATGGTGGAGAAGCCCACCAAGCAGGCACGAGGCAGTTTTGCTGCCTGGATATTTGATAAGTGTGGTGCCTGCTGCCTCTCGGTGTTTAACGCCAAGCAGTCACGTGACCCTTTCAGGGCTCAGGAGCAGGGGGAGAGCATGAGAAAGGTTCCATCGAGGGCAACTTTTGTTCCCCGTCCACAAAGGTAAATTGGATTTGACCCTATGCTTGGTGCGCCAGGTTCCGGGTGCCCCCTTATTTCTCAGTCTGTGAGGAGAGAGGTTTATCCTGGGTTGACATGCTTCTAGTAAGCAGAAGACCTGGATCCAAACCCACAGAGCCTCGGATCCTTTGTGCTGCTGAATGTTTCTGGTGGATGCAGCGCCCCGTGCCTCCTTGTCATCGTCCCTGGCTTGTGTATTCAGGATTCACTCCCCAACTGACCATGCCCTGGATTTTCGTTCCGTGTGTATTTTAGAAACAAAGGGATTTTGAAAAGGCAAAGCTAGAGTCAATAGACTGAGGACCGCTTCATGCTCCTGCTTGACAAACCTCAGTGTGCCTAGGAGCCATGGGAAGTAGGTTAGAGGACAGAGGAGGCCGAGGAGGCATTAAGAGAGACTTCTGTGCCCTGGGAACCAAAGGCGACTTCCTTATTTGGGCAGTTTGCCCTACTGGGTTATTGTTGGGGACACCAGGAAGCCACAGGGCCCCCTTTTCCAGAAGCCACGGGCCTTCCATTTCTCCGGCAGTGAAAGGATAGGGTGCATTGTGGAAGCAGCAGAAATGTGGCAGATGTGAGGCCATAACTGAGCTTTCTCGGATTAACTACCTCAGGAACGAACACGGAAAACTTCTGCTTCTCCACTGTACAGTCTCTGAAATGCTGCAGATCAAGCCTAGAACTTTGTGCCTTCTAGATAAGAATGATACCCACTGAGATGCTGGAGCGTTCTTGACTCCTTTATTTAATATCTGTCGCCACTAAGTGAAACCAATGTGACTTTCTCCTCAATCCTACCTCTAACAACAGTGAGCACCTGAGTGTCTGTGATGGGATCTGCTCCTGTTTCTCCAGCATCCCCTTACCATATCCTCTGAGGTGGACGGCATTATACTCCTTACTGTAGAGCTGAAGGAATTAGGTATAGAGAGGGAAGCGATTGGGCCAGATTTACACAAGGTCACATGATAGCCAGGGATAGCCGAATCACCACAAGACACCCCAAAACAGTGGAGTTGAGAGGACTTCCAGGACAATGAAGACATGGAGGTGCTGAGATGACAGAGACCCCACGAACCCTGCTCTAAGTGTCTCTTCCATCTAGCTCTTTCCTGGACATCTCCTTTATAATGTGCTGGCAATAATAAGGAGAGTGTTTCCCCAGACTCCTCAACTCCTTCTAGCAAACTGTGGAGACTGAGTGTGAGTCCTGAGACCCTCCAGAATTTGTAATAAGCTGAGAAGAAAGATGGGCAGCCGAACTTCCCAGGTGCCTGCAGTAGGGCAATCTTGTTGTGCTGAGACTTAATTCATAGTGTCTTATACGAACACAAGGCAGATCATCCCAGCATTGAGCTGGATTTCTGAGTGCCCATCTGGTGTTCAGGTGCTGGAAAAATCAGCTTGGTAACATGGGGCATGCCTTTAGTCAGCTCGGTAACATGGGGCATGCCTTGAGTCAGCTAGGTAGCATGGCACATGCCCTTAGTCACATTCTGGAGGCAGGGGGATCTCTGTGAGTTCCAAGCCAGCCTGGTCTACAGAGAAACTTCCAGGTCAGCTAGAACTATATAGAGAGACCCTGTCTTAAAAAGGTGTGTGTGTGGGGGGGGGGATGGAGTTGGTTGCTGTGGGGAAAAGTCCCACCCATCGAGTATGCCACAGAGTCAGACTTTAGGGTACTTACACATGTGTAAAGTGTGTTAATTCAGTTTACCAGCAAGTTTTTTCCTTCCAAAATAGATGCTCTATTGTTTTATTTGGAAGCAATTTAGACTTCACAACTATTGCTCTGCCTTGACTCCTTTCCAGAGCCCCCTTCACCTCTGTTCAGTCCCATAAAGGACTCCAACACCTCTGCACTGGGTACTGGTTCACTTCAGGCATCATGGACCTGCACACAATGGGGACAGGCAAGGAGTGCTGGCCTTCTCCATAATGAGTGTGGAAACTGACTTCTGTGGTTTTATTTACAGCACACACTGAATATCACCATCCAGAATGTCAAGCTGGCTGTATTCCTGCCTGATGGAAGGAGCGTTAAAGTGGAAGCTCTGACATCAGATACGGCTGAAAGGGTCTTGGAGGTAAACTTTGCTTAGCCCCAGCTCCTAGAAATGCAGAAACAGGTCTTATGAGGCAGAGACTTGGATGTGGTGAGATTACCTTCCAGGAGTTCCTTGCCAGTTATTTTACTCTGTGGACAATATATCTGCAGAGGTGCTGTATATAAATCACCCAAAAAGGGAAAACTGACTGAGAAAGCCAAGGTGTAGCCCATCCTCAGGACCCTGCTCGATTTTATCCTTCTTAAGACCTCTGAGGGTTTTCCTAAGGTTGTGGCTACCTCCCTGGCATCCAGCAGGCTGGACTCTGGCCATATACAGAAGGCTCTGTCTCAGGACGTGTGGGACTGGAAGGAGGGCAGTGCTTGGCAGAGTCTGGAACAGCCATACCCAAGAGGGCAGGGGCAGGCCCTGCCTGGCAGAGAGTGGCAGGGGGTTCCTGAAGACTCTTCTCACACACAGGAAGCCATGCCCAGAGGTCTAATGCCACGCTCCAAGGCCTGACCCGAGTTTGAGTCAGTTTGAGGATGACAGAGATAAGACCCTAGAGCATTCTGCTTCAGATGTGGCCGTCAGCAGCTCTGCCTTGCAAGGCCTTGTCCCTCTGCCCAGCTGTACTCCAGGGGCAATCAATGCCTTCTTCCCAAGCCAAGCCTTGAGCGTGGAGGCTAGGTGGGTGTCTTAGTCAGGGTTTCTATTCCTGCACAAACATCATGACCAAGAAGCAAGTTGGGGAGGAAAGGGTTTATTCGGCTTACATTTCCATACTGCTGTTGATCACCAAAGGATACAGGACTGGAACTCAAGCAGGCCAGAAATCAGGAGCTGATGCAGAGGCCATGGAGGGATGTTCTTTACTGGCTTGCTTCCCCTGGCTTGCTCAGTCCACTCTCTTATAGAACCCAAGACTACCAGCCCAGAGATGGCACCACCCACAAGGGAACCTCCCCCCTTGATCACTAATTGAGAAAAATGTCTTACAGCTGGATCTCATGGGGGCATTTCCCCAACTAAAGCTCCTTTCTCTGTGATAACTCCAGCTGTGTCAAGTTGACACAAAGCTAGCCAGTACAGTGGGAGAGAGCAGAGGGGCCTGCGGCCCCTACGGAGGAAAAGTGAATGGAGGTACATTTGTGGGTTGTTTTTCTAAACTTTTTTGTGAGATCACATTTTAGTAGTAAGCATAAAACCACAGATGTTGAAATGAAAGAGGCTGAAATGAAATGATTTCAAAGAGGAACATCCTGGACCTGGCGTTGGAGGTTCCATGGAGTCATGGTTGCAGTAAGTTACAGTTAATGGTTTACACTGGACTAAGGTCACAGCAAATCACACTGGACCATGGCAGGAAGCATCACAGAGAAGCAGGCCTGGGTGTCGAAACAGGATACCAGTGTGGGCTATTTTATACGCCGTCACCGAGGAATGGGCGATGCCAGGACACCAGTATGGGCGATTTTATACGCCACCGAGTAATGGGAGATGCCAGGACACCAGTATGGGCGATTTTATATGCCACTGAGTGATGGGCGATGCCAGGACACCAGTATGGGCGATTTTATACGCCACCAAGTAATGGACGATGCCTTTTGCTTGGTGCATACAGGAAGGCAAGCCTCAGGGCTAGATTCTAGAAAACAGATGTTTGTGGAGAATGCTGCTATCCCCCATCAGACAATAAACTCTAGGACAGTCCAGTAATATGTCCACACCTGAGGAGGGACATCCAGCCTCAGTGGGGCCCAGGTGGCACTGATTTTGCCTTTATTCACTCTGACTTCCGACTTTCCTAAGATTTCTAGAACCAATGTTTCATTAGCTACTTCTCTCAATGGCCCAACGGAACCAGGTTCACGGAGGATGGCTTTGCTTTAGTTCATGGTTCGGGAGGGTGTCTCCATCATGGTGAAGCTCATGGTGACAGGGATGTACAGCCCGGAAGCCAAGAATCTGGGCCAGAAGTGAAACTGGCCTAGGACCTTCCAGTCCCAGCCCTATGAATTTACAATAGCATCATGGCCAAAGGTGTCCATAATCTCCAAATTCAGTTTCCTGCTGGCTACTGAGAGTTCATGACCCTGCAGAGGCCACTTCATATTCAAACTGTAAGAAGTATTGAGCCATTTTTAGATTCCAAAATATTTCTTTGCATGTCTGTTGGCCTGCAAAAGCATCCGCTGTTGGTGTGCACCAGACCCTTCCAGCCTGCCGTCACAGCCCGCAAGTGTGGCTATTAACCCAATATTCCCCTTTTGCTTGTTCCTGGTTAAGGTGATGGCCCACAAACTCGGATTGCAGCCAGATCTGGTGGGCTACTTCGGCCTTTTTCTTATCCGGTATCTCCCGGAGGGCAAGCTCTCTGGTAAGATGGAAAAGAGGAGTCCAGGAATTGGACAGGTATGAGCAGGAGCTTGGCACTGAGATGGACAACACAATGTGGAAAGTATCCACAGAGGGACCGGCCGCCCTCCAAGTTGTGGTCTCTACTATTGTCTTCAGCTCTGGATCAAAGATTTGGAGAATGTAGCCAGGTGTGGTGGTGCTCATTGTTAATTCCAGCATTTGGAGATAGAGGCAGACAGATCACTGTGAGTTCAAGGACAGCTGGAGCATATACAAGGACATAATGAATTCCAGGACAGCCAGAGCTACACAGTGAGGCCCTGTCTTAAATGTGCCAGGTTGGGTATCCCCGGATAGCTAGCATGCCATTTCAACTTCATGTTATGGTGATATAATGCCTGATAGAAGCAACCTAAGGAATTATTCATGGTTTTTCCCTTGACAGGGAAAGCAATAGGGGGCAAGGCAGAGCAGTTCACACCATGGCAGACAGAGGGCAGAGCAGAGCAGTTCATATCATGGAAGATAGGGGGCAGAGCAGAGCAGTTCACACCATGGAGGATAGGGAGTAGAGTAAAAGACTAGGGAGAGAAAAACAAAACAAAGACACAAGGCAGGGGTCCACTTCCTCCAACTATTGCATCAAGGAAGGAAGCGATGCATTAGGCTAGACCCTTTATGATGTAATTGTGTCTGGTAATACCATCTCTCTCTCTCTCTCTCTCTCTCTCTCTCTCTCTCTCTCTCTCTCTCTCTC
>NC_034606.1:3523779-3526365 GCF_900095145.1 Mus pahari | reverse complement strand
AGGAGGAGGAGGAGGAGGAGGAGGAGGAGGAGGAGGGAGAGGGAGAGAAACAGAGACGGAGAGATCAACTATCACACATGGTGTGGTACCTGCACATGTGGAGTCTACTGGAGTTCACTGTGGTCCTAACCTCTGTGCCCTGACATCTTCATCCATGGTTTAGTGACTAGCTATGCCACAGCCTCCTGGTTGATGGGGTGCTAGACTCTTGGCACCAAAATAGACATCTCACAACACCACAACGCCTCTTTGTTAGGGAATATTTGCTATAAGATGTGGATAATAAGTGAGTGCTTAGATTCTTTTTAGGAATTCCAACAATACGGTGAAAGATGGCAGCTTCATGTGACTTCTGCTTTCTTTCCACTGCAGTCTAGATGACACAAGGCCTTTAAAGCGGCGAAGTCAGATTGGTTACTTTACAGCTGTGGGAGGTGGTTCACAGGTAGACATCAAAGGACTTGGGCTAGGGGCTCACAGGTCCTGGCATGGCTCTGGGCACCTCTAGACCTATCTATTTATCTGAACCCCAGAATAAAATACCCTACCCAATGGGCTGGGATTTGATGAAAATAAAATATTGAATTTTGGGGGGATGAATTTCAGAAAGTTAAAAATACACACATGCAAGAGAATATTTTTGTTCCTCCCTGCCACCAATAATATTGCCTTACCGTCTTGTCTGAAAGCTGTTTGTAAACTGTGAATGCTAATTAACCAGTTAAGACTGCCTGTCCTGCGCACGCTATTCCAGAACACACATTTGTGCCTTTCACAGTGTCAGAGTTTATGGAATGACACTCAATTCACAAGGTGCAGCAGTTTGGTGGACTCTCCTGCCTACTTGGGTCTTAATTACTAATTTTTATTACTAATATTAACTGTCACATCATACATCAGAGAACACAGTTAATACATCTCTGCATTTGTCTGTATATGGTTTCCATAATGAGTACAAGTTAAAGAGAATGAATCAGAGGTTAAAGAAGCTGGTAATAGAAATGCTGTCGAGTCCGCATTGTCGCGATGGGACACCCGGGCGGGGTGGCTGTTGCTGTAGAGATCAAGCCTCAGGAGAGACAGGGTTTTCAGTAAAGACGCATTGGGCTGCAGGGAAGGAGGGCAGAAGCAGCTCCAGAGCAGAAACAGAAGTTCCAGGTCTAAGTGGGCGAACAGGAAGGTGTGGCCAGGTAGACAGCAGCCTCGTGTGGGCTCCATCTGCGTGGAGAACCAAGGTGTGCCGAAGGCTTATGACAGTTAGTTGGGGGTTCCTGTGTGCATGAGTGTATGCATGTGTGTATGTGTGTGTACGTGTGTGTGTATGTGTATGTATACATGTGTGTATGTGTGTGTACATGCGTGTGTACGTGTGCATATGTGTGTACATGTGTGTGTGCGTGTGTGTATGCGTGTGTGTGTGTGTACATGTGTGTACATGTGTGTGTGTGCCGCCACCCTGACCTGCATCCTCAAAAGAAAGTAAGACCACCAGCAAAAGGCTGTACAGTGGAGTTCCCCAGGGCAGAGTGCAGTTGAAAGGACAGGCTTACACGGTGTGGGGTCAGGCAAAGCAGAGCCTGGTCTTCACCCTGCCTTCTCCCTCCTTCCTCCAGTGGTGAAGAAGCTGGCCGATTTTGAGCTGCCTTACGCTAGTCTTCAGAGTTCTGAAATGGAAAACTGTAAGATCGGACTCAGAAAGTGGTAAGTTCCTATAGCATCAGAAGCCACTGTGGGTCAGAACCTGCCAGTCTTACCACAGCTTGGGAAACCAGTGTGCCAGTGTGTGTGTGTGTGTGTGTGTGTGTGTGTGTGTGTGTGTGTAGGGAATGGGGGTTTGGAATAAAAACTGGCTTTGCTCTGGGCTGTAGTAGCTGAAGGAGTTGTTGATAATTACAAGCAGGTCTGATGACTGTTGGACTGTGCTCTGCCCGGAAGGCAGAGGGGGTGACTCCAGCAGTCTAGTTTGTGGCTTTGAATTTTGAAGGGATAGTCCAAGCTACACAGCACCTTTTGAGAAATCATTAAAACCTGTGGCTTGAGTACTTGAGAAGGAGAAAAGGACCCTGCTTCCAGTTAAGGGTTTAGACCATCATAACCCTTGTAGTGATGCAACACTGTGTCTGTGTGGCCTTTCCTAGAAGCGAAGGTTCAGCTTGCCAGGCTTTGCGAGCCCCCTAAGCCTCAGTTTACATGCTTGTAAGATGGGAGAATATTATTGTGAAGATTAAAGCAATCCCAAATTCTCAATAAAACCTGCTTGTTACTGTCATTGGTAAGAACAGCAACAATAACAGAAAGTCCCTGGGCTGAGTCTTCCCAAGTTCACACTTTCCTGAGGGCTGGAGAGAAAAAGAGTGTGGCCAGACTGCTCCCCCACACCTGACTTTGCTCACGAATAGGAAGAAAAGAGGCACACTGCTGAAGCTGAAGCTGAGGGTCAGATTTCCACACGAGAACAACAGGATATAACACCCTGGGGTGTCTAGCCCCCTGTCCAGAGGGTATAACACCCTGGGGTGTCTAGCCCCCTCTCCACAGGATATAAAACCGTGGGGTGTCTAGCCCCCTCTCCAGAGGATATAACAC
>NC_034606.1:3522328-3523682 GCF_900095145.1 Mus pahari | reverse complement strand
TGTCTAGCCCCCTGTCCAGAGGATATAACACTCTGGGGTGTCTAGCCCCCTGTACAGAGGGGACCTTTTCAGTGGCAACAGGGAGGCCATCTCCAAGCTGCATGGTTCTAACAGACAGGTGGGGCTGGCTGGTGTTTAAAGGATTTGTCTTCATCCAGAACTTCTCTGAATGCCATTCTCTAGTGATTATACGGTTCCCTCTAGATCAGAGGGTGTCGACCCTGGTAGCTCAGAGCCCCACTGCGAAAGGTATCTCAGGGCTATCCAACTGTGATGCAATTCTAAGGCACACAGGAGCTTCAAAGGTGTATGGACATTCGCTAAGGGGAAAGATTGTCAGAATATTTCAGCTGCTTCCCTCCGTCAGAATGAGCTGGACCGTCAGATCCTGTTTTCATCCATTCCTGGGTCTGATCCACTTCTCAGTGTGGTCATACTGTGCTTCATGCAATAGCTGCTCACCTCTGTCGTCTCAGCTGTACATCACCCATATCTCCTCTTTCCGTTTCTGTCCATTCTCAGAGCACTAGTGTGCTTACACACCACGAGTATGTTTATCTCGGTGGCTCTGATCTGACAGATAGACATGGACTCCTGATATGTGCCAGTCACTCTCCTGAGCCTGGGAGGGCATCTCATAGGCTTCAGGGCTGGAACATTCCCATTTGGTGTCAAAGCAAGTTGATCAAAGCAGCAATTGGGAGAAAGTGAAGGCACTGAGGAGGCACAGAGAAGGAGTGTTAGCACAGGATGGGGAGCGGGGCACAGGGAAGAAAAGTCTGCAGAGCGGGCTTTCAGAGAGAGAATGTGTCTGGGAAGGAGGGTGTTGAGGCAGTGACCTTGTAGGAAAGAGGGGAGGAGGAGAAGGGGGAGGGAAGCATGGCTGGAATGTAAGGTTGGTGTGGGGTGGTAAGGGATAGACGGGAAATGAACAGAGAAGGGAGTCACAAAGAGCCTCAGACATGAGCTGGACACACGATCCAGTCCCCATAACCTGAGAGCTGAAGGGCTGCTCAGAAAAGTCTCACCGGGAGGAACATGAAGCAGGAGGAAGGATCAGAAGCCTGGGGTGGAGACGCATCCTGAGTAGCTCCAGAGGCAGAAGGCAGTGGCCAGGTACAGGATGATGAGTATGGAGGGGCAGGTGGGCAGGGCAGGTGGACAGGGCAGGTGGGCAGGGCAGGTGGACAGGGCTGGTGGACAGGGCAGGTGGGCAGGGCAGGTGGACAGGGCAGGTGGGCAGGGCAGGTGGACAGGGCAGGTGGGCAGGGCAGGTGGACAGGGCTGGTGGACAGGGCAGGTGGGCAGGGCAGGTGGGCAGATCAGGTGGACAGGGAAGGTGGACAGGGCAGGT
>NC_034606.1:3514668-3519988 GCF_900095145.1 Mus pahari | reverse complement strand
CAGGGCAGGTGGACAGGGCAGGTATTAATGCACTGGAGGAACAGGAATGCGCATCATTTTCCTAAAGCTCTGTGTGTGTGTGTGTGTGTGTGTGTGTGTGTCCTTTACTCTAGAGCCCACCAGGTAAAAGCTCACCATATGGAGAAAATAGGACACAGAAGGATTAAAGGAAGAAATCAAAGGCTAGGCAAGTAGAGTGGCATAGTTTTACCAGAGAAGGGGACCCAGTTCCTCGAGTGGAAGGCCATTGCTTTCCAGAACATCTGGCTGTGTCCCTAGACCTACGTAATCATGTCTTGTAACTGTGCAGGTACCTGGACCCAGCTCTGGACTCCATGTTGATGGACTGCAGAGCAGCTGGAGACCTGCTGTACATGCAGGTGAGGTCGCCTGGAACTATATGTATTGAGAATCTATATAGAATAGGCAAGTCATGAGACAATCTAGAGAAGTTTCCAGGGACTGGGATGGGAGTGGAAGGGCAACGTTGTTTAATGGGGATGCAGGGTTCTGTTTTTGTTTTCTTTTGTGTTGCTGTTATTTTGTTTTGTTTGTATTGCTTGTAATAGGGCCTCACTATGAAGCCTAGGCTAGCCTTGAACTCTTGATTCATCTGCCCCAGGCTCCCAAGTGCTGGAGTTAATAGACACGAGTCACTCTGGTGACTCCAGTTTGGAGTGTTTGTTGGGAAATATGAAAGGTTTGGGCATAGACAGTGGTAAGGGTTGTACAACATTACTGCGTATATGAAACCGCTCGATTGTGTACTAAGGATGGTTAGAGTGGGGCTGGAGAGAAGTCTCGGGTTCTAGAGTGCTTTCTACTGCTGCAGAGGACCCATGCTGCTCCCAGCACCCACATGGTGCCGCTCAACTGTAATTTTAGATTCAGGGATTTGACATCCTCTTTTGGTCTCCGTAGGCACCAGGCACACACTGGATGTGCACACACACATATAGGTACACACACATATACAAACAAACAAGGCAGGTGTGGTAGGGAGATAGGGGCTGGGGAATTAGGAACTCAGCAGTTCACACCACCCTGAAATGCATGAGACCAATTATTTCAATTGGAGTCTGTTGCTACACTTGTTATAACTTAGCATTCTTCCATGTATAATTAGCGTAAGACTTTTCCTCATGGTGTTAATTATCCTAGATGACTTTGAAAACTAGAATAACCTTATATTTGATTATACACCAACTTGGTTTCCTATTTCAGGGTATCTTATAATGCACCACCTCACAGAGTAGTTGTAGGTTTGGAGTTGAAAGCATAGGATATCCATCACCTGACATTCTCAGTGCGGCGCAGAGGGTGCTGCCATCTCTCACCAACAGAGACCAAACTCCAGAAATGTTCAGGACCCTCCTATAAAATGGGACAGCATTCCCACATAATGTGTACACCTGCTCCTGTGGACTTTCAACCTCTCCCTTGCTGACAATACTGAATACAATGAAAACGTCATATAAGAAGTTATAACGCATGTCTAGGAAGCTGTGACGGGAAGCACATTGAGAGTCACGTGACGAATCTGCGCACATCCAGAGCCAGTGTACTTCATCCCTGAGACCCTTTCACACATGTTCAATTAACGCTGGGATATGGGGCCTGCAGACACAGAATGCAGACTTTGTATGTGTTTGCTACGAGCCATAAACAAATTATCTTATTTTTTTTGTAAATAGTAGCAGTAATAGCTTTGGCAATATACTTTTCTACACTTTTTTTTTTAAAGATGGAGTCTCACTATGTAGCTTTGGCTGGCCTGGAAGGTTCTCTGTAGACCAGGCTGACTTCAAACTCACAGAGACCCACCTGCCTCTGCCTCCTGAGCTCTGGAGTCAGTCAGGCATCATTGTGCTTCTTATACTTACTATTATTATATGTGGTTTGTAGATTTCTATTGTCAAGTTGCCTCTACGAAGTTCTATGAATTAAATCCGCCCCTCCTTCACAGACCACTGTCGATTTTAGCGGTGCCTCTTTGATTACTAGTGAGGCTGTGTGTATGTGTGCATTCGCCATTTGAAAGTCCTTTTGGTCAATGGTCAATATTGATCTGAGGGTCTGCTTGGGGTGACTTTACACTTGTCTCACTGTTTTCTGTAAATGTTAACACTTCGCCTGGTTTGACATCTTCTTTTTAGTTTTGATTCTGATGTTTTGTGTACAGAAAATTGCATTTATATATAACTACATATGATTATTTCTACATTCATATTTTGCCATCCCTTAAAAAGATAGTCCTTCCATCAAGATAAACACATCCATGTTTAATTTTGTCCTTTAAAAAGATTCATTTCTTAAAATCATATGTGTATATTCATGTCTGTGTGTGGTTTGTGTGTGGAAGTTCAGGTGCCTGTGATGGCCAGAGGCATGGGACCCCCTGGAGCTGCTGCTCGAGTGCCCGCGAGCCATCTCACATGAGTGTTCGGAGCTGACTTCAGTCCTCTGCAGGGCTATGTGATTCCTAAGCTCTCTCCCCCCCTCCCTGCCTTTCAGCGTGGTTTTGAACTGTAATCTCTTAGGGAGTTGTTTGACTGGATGTCATGGCTTTCTTTGCCAAGTATTCTAATTGTCCCAAACTGTGGAACACTCTTTTCTGACTCAGTAATTTGACTGACCCTAAACCAGCTGTGGTGGTACTTTCTGTTAACCAGGCACTTAGAAGGCTGGGACCAGAAAATCATGAGTTTGAGGCCAGCCTGACCTACATAACTAGTGCACAATATTGAGACCCTGTCTCAAAACAAAGCAACAACAAAGGCAGTCTTTATAATCTGTCAGATCATTATGTAGAGATCCACTTGGGTCTAGGTTTTTAGCCCTTTATACAGATTAATTTATTTCTACTAAGACTGATAATTATGTTGTTTTAAGGCAGTGCAGGACATTGAAAAAGAATGGATGAAACCCACACAGGCTCAAAGGGAGGAATTAAAGGCTCTGCAGAAGAAAGAGAATCAAACAAAGGTGAGTTAAGCTCGGTACCGAGAGGGTTCCTCATGGTGAACTCCAGACACGCCCTAGAACCGACTGTTACTATTGTTCACAGCCCACCAAGCACTGAAGTGACGGAGGTTCTGCCAGCCTCTCTGACTATAATCAGTAAAAGTTTTCTGTGTAAGGATATATATGTATGTGTATGTATGTACACACACACACACACACAATCTTTGGCCTCAATAATTAATTTAGATAGTCCACATTATTGTATAACTGCGGAGTAGTCTCCTATATGATTATGTTACCATTTAGCCAGCAAGTTTTCTTTTATTCGAAGTCAAGTTGCTAACAGCCTTTGCTGAATCACGTTCCAGGACTCTGTCTAATTTATGCTTCCTCTTCTTGTGTGAGCTTCAGGTTTTGGAACAAACATGCTGGCTGGTGCCACCTCATGTTATGCACACATGCAAGGAGACTGAACAGAAGATGAATGAAATAACTCAAAGCAATTTGACCTAAACCAGAGATGAGCTCACTATGGCTCAGGAGCCACTGTAGCTACAAATAAAATTGTATTGGCACACAGAGGCACTTATTTGTGTGTCTATAGTAGTCACTTTTGTGTTACAGTGAAAGAGATGTGACATTGTAGAGACAGAAGACTCCTAAAGCTTCAAGTGCTCTTACCCACTGAGTCATCTCTCAGCCCAGGTACAATGTTCTCAAGAGAATGGAGTTGTCAAGTGGATAATCCTTGCAGATTTCTGTCCTCTGGTTTCTATGTGTTAGTACCTCTTCATGAATGGCAAATGCCAAGAGCATTTGAGTAAATTGCTTACTCATTAACAAGCAGCATGTAGCTTTACCTTTAATTAAACCCTTCCACAGCAGTTAAGAGGTTACTGAATGTTTAAAACATTTCCCTTCCTCCTGGCTTTTGTTCTTCCAGTCCTGGGGCTTGCACTCAGGCCTCATACACACTGGCCAGCGCTCTGCCGCTGAACTGTTCCCAGCCCTCATCTCAAATAAAAAGGAGGCAAGAGTTGTGCTGGAAGATGGCTCAGTGGCGAGGAGCAGAACCTGCTGCTTTCGCAGAGGACCTAGCTCTGGTCCTTAGCACCCGCACATTGGTTCACCACAGTTCATAGCTCCCCCAGGACATCTGATGTCCTCTTCTGACCTTCACGGGGACACACATGATACATGTGACACGCAGGATACCTGCAGGCAAATCACTCTGATGAGTTAGAATCACGTCCACTCTTCTGTTTTCTCAACTGACTCTTCATTCATTGCTTGAGTGTTTTGGCTCCAAGTACTCAACAGGAGCAGGGTCAGAAGTCAGAGCGGGGACTAGGGAGGACTAACTCCTGCGTGGCCGAGCACAGTGGCCTGCCTAGGGCTTGCTGTCTACACTGGGGGCCTCAATTGTATGCTCTAGAAGCCAGGGGTTTGCTGTGAGCCCATCCTATGGGGTTCACCGGCACAGCACAGCAGCCCCCTCCCTGCTGTGAGCTCCATACCTGGAAACCAATCTCTTGCTTCCCTCTGCCCCCACCCACCTTGGAGCAGTTTTTGGAGCTGTCGCAGGAGGTCCGGCACTATGGGTATGTTCAGCTGGATCCCTGTACCTGCAACCACCCGGAACCTGGCTGTGGGGCCCAGCTTTCCGTCGGCAATAATGAGATCAGCTGCTGTATAACTTTGCCTAATGGCCAGACCCAGGACATTGCTTTCCAGATGAGCAGAGTGGAGTGCTGGCAGGTCACTTTCCTTGTGAGTATCTGACACCTTGCTTTGTCTGTCATTTAAAGTCTCCTCCTGTGGCAGGTGGAGGCACAGGCCTTTAATCCCAACACTCAGGAGACAGTGCAGGCAGATCTCTGAGTTCAAGGCCAGCCTAGTCTATAGAGCAAGTTCCAGGACAGCCAGGGCTACACAGAGAAACCCTGTTTCAATAAAATAAAATAAAATAGAATAAAATAAAATAAAATAAAATAAATCTCCTCCTGTAATCTGAAAATTCTGTCACTTTGCATGTCACAGCTGGGGCTGGGCAGGCAGGCTTGCAGGAGAGTCAGTGCCTTGGGTGGACAGGCATCTCGATGTGGTGGTAGGACATGCCTATGGTCAGTGCAGACTCCCTGACATCAAGAGAAGCACATACCAGTCTTTTTGCCTTCTCCCAGGCTTCCTTGTGGCTTGGAAGTTAGAGTCACAGCATAGAGGTAACAACAGTAACCACGTTTTGAGCACCTACTATGTGCTAAGCATCACCAAGAAACAGGACACTGCCACTAGAGCCCTTCTGAAGGAGTCCTTATACAATGACTTCCTTTATACTACAATCTTTAGCATCAGA
>NC_034606.1:3507155-3509192 GCF_900095145.1 Mus pahari | reverse complement strand
TCCTCCTCCCCCTCCTCCTTCCTCTTCTTCTCTTCGTCTCTCCTCCCCCTCCTCCCCTTTCATCCTCCTCCTTCTCTGGGTGCTTCATTTTGGAGATGCAGGACTAGTGTCAGAGTTTCACACTGCATATTTAGATCACAGCTCTGTCAAACACTTTATAGGTGCCCTCAGGGTGCTCTGGCCACAAACTCTAAGCTCGCCTTCATACTTTGTGTCTCCTCTCACCTCAGCATGGTCTGTCTTCCTTTGGCTTCTCTCACCCTGGGCTATGAACAGAAACTCCTCTGGGGCACGGTAACTGTGGGGCATTTATTCCTTTATTCCTTTATTTTCATCTATTCCTTTTCTTTGCAGCATTATCTGTTAGAGCATCTAAAAACAGCTACTGCTAGTTTGTTCTTTGCATAGATGCTGTGAGACTAATATTCTATATAAATCAAACCACGTCATCTGGTTTCCCCAGATCTCTCCATGGGTGCCCACTGTCCTCAGAATGAAGTCTGCAGTCCTTAGCTGTGGTTATAAAGCCACGAGAGTCAGGCTCTTTGTTAACAGGCACTAGAAGACTACACATCCAATTTTAGTAAGCCAGAGGCCTCTGGAAGGATGAGTGTTGATTACTTACATGTCCAAAGGAAAAGGGAAGCAGATGCTTAAGGTCAGGACCCATGGAGCTTGGGTTTCCAGGCAGCAGGAACTCTGTGAGGACCTTTTACTAGGGCATTTCAATTCTGGAGTCAAACAAAGGCACAGAGTGTTTGTCACTTGGCCTAAGTGTTACCATGTGTTCCCTTTGATGTCATTCTCTGAGGGTTCTACATGGTTAGCTACGGAGGAGGAAGAGGGTGGCTTTCCTAAGGGAACTTGAGTCTTCATTACTAGGAGAGATAGGGATAGATGCTGCATACAAACCCCACAGCTTCAGAATCTCCTCTCTCCTGACTCTCTAGGCCTCCTCCTCACTGGCCTCCTTGCTTGGAGCTGCCACAGACATGTTAGTTCCCTCACAGTGTCTCCAACCCACCAGCCACCCTCATCCCTCAGGGGGTTGACTTTGCTCTTTCTTCTACCAAGAATTACCCCTCGCCTTCTCCTCTTAAAAAAACAAAAAGCTAAGCCTCCTAGCCGGCCTCTCCTCCTGCTCATGCCCCTCCTTCCAGGAAGCCTTCCTCTGCGCTCCCAGACCTGTACCTGCACTCTTAATAACAGTTACTGTGCCATGCCATGCTGTGCTGTGCCGTGCCGTGCTGTGCCGAGCCGTGCCGTGCTGAGCTGTGTTGTGCTATGCTGTGCTGTGCTGTGCTGTCCTGTCCTGTCCTGTCCTGTCCTGTCCTGAGCTGTGCTGTGCTGTGCTGAGCTGTGCTGTGCTGATCTGTGCTGTGGTGTGCTGTGCTGTGCTGTGGTGTGCTGTGCTGTGTGTGCTGTGCTGTGCTGTGTGTACTGTGCTGTGCTGTGCTGTGCTGTCCTGTCCTGAGCTGTGCTGTGCTGTGCTGTGCTGAGCTGTGCTGTGCTGTGCTGTGCTGTGCTGTGCTGTGCTGTGCTGTGCTATGTTGTGCTATGTTGTGCTGAGCTGAGCTGTGCTGTGCTGTGTTGTGCTGTGCTGTGCTGTGTGTGCTGTGCTGTGCTGTGCTGTGCTGTGTGTGCTGTGCTGTGCTGTGTGTGCTGTGCTGTGCTGTGCTGTGCTATGCTGTGCTGAGCTGTGCTGAGCTGTGCCATGCTGTGCTGAGCTGTGCTGTGCTGTGCTGTGCTGTGCTGTGCTGTGCTGAGCTGTGCTGTGCTGTGCTGTGCTGTGTGTGCTGTACTGTGCTGTGCTGTGCTGTGCTGTGCTGTGCTGAGCTGTGCTGTCCTGTCCTGTCCTGTCCTGTCCTGAGCTGTGCTGTGCTGTGCTGAGCTGTGCTGTGCTGTGCTGTGCTGAGCTGAGCTGTGCTGTGCTGTGCTGAGCTGTGCTGTGCTGTGTGTGGTGTGCTGTGCTGTGCTGTGTGTGCTGTGTGTGCTGTGCTGTGTGTGCTGTGTGTGCTGTGCTGTGTGTGCTGTGCT
>NC_034606.1:3496892-3505890 GCF_900095145.1 Mus pahari | reverse complement strand
TGTGCTGTGCTGTGCTGTGCTGAGCTGTGTGTGCTGTGCTGTGCTGTGCTGTGTGTGCTGTGCTGTGCTGTGCTGTGCTGTGCTGTGCTGTGTGTGCTGTGCTGTGCTGTGCTGTGCTGTGCTGTGCTGTGTGTGCTGTGCTGTGCTGTGCTGTGCTGTGCTATGCTGTGCTGAGCTGTGCTGAGCTGTGCCGTGCTGAGTTACTGCCATGGCCCCTGGGGAGACCCACAGCCTTTGGGGAATTGTTGCTGTGTTGATATCACAAGCACTATATCCGAAGGCATGTTCATGGTATCTTTTCCTCTGTAGGGGACTCTGCTGGACACCGACGGGCCCCAGCGAACTCTCAACCAGAACCTAGAGCTGAGATTTCAGTATATTGAAGATAGTTGCCAGCAGTGGTTTGTTATTTACACCAAACAGGTGAGTTCTCAGGTAGAGCATGGCTTGCGGCTGATGGGAACAGAACACAGCACTTCACCTCTCCTGTGTGTGTGTGTGTGTGTGTGTGTGTGTGTGTGTGCGCGCGTGCACATGCGCACGTGCGTGTGTCCTTCACTGGCACGGGACTGAAATACTTTGCTCTTATATTTGTTTTATTTTCCTGTCACCATGGTCATAGTTCAGAGTATTTAGTTAGTGTGCCAGCCAGCTCTGAGATAAGAGAAAGTCATCTCAAAGGAGGTTTATTGTAACTTTCAAGTCCAATGGCTTCAGACTGCAGTCACTTGGTCCCATGACCCGTGGCAAGGCAAAACATCATGGTGGAAACACGTGGATCAAACTGTCCCAGTGTGGAAGTAGACAGAGGGAAGGGTTGGGTCCTAATGCTCCCTTGAAGGTCACGCCTCCAATGATCTACTTTCTCCCAGTTATCACCTACTTCTGCCTGAAGCCAGCCTGACCCAGACAGAAATCAAGGAAAGAAGCCATGGGGTGGGGTTCTCTGGACCCATGCTTAGGCCACAGAGCTTCTGTTAGCTTAGTGAGGGGGTTGAGAGTGCGCA
This sequence comes from Mus pahari, assembly GCF_900095145.1. NCBI lineage: Eukaryota > Metazoa > Chordata > Mammalia > Rodentia > Muridae > Mus > Mus pahari. The sequence goes on along the minus strand of NC_034606.1, from coordinate 3,504,883 downwards.
ACCCGCATCTCCAACACTCCCTTGGCTTGACTCAAGAAGATGAGTGGTTACCTCTTAGCTGACGAGTAAACGCCTCCCACGAGGCTTGCCTTTGTCTCACTCACAGCTCAGAGGGGTCTAGGAATCAAGCAGCTAGCCAGGGAAGAACAGGATTCATGACCAAGTTAGAGCTGGACACTTAGACCCCTAACAAACTCAGAATCTCTTAGCAGAGAACATCCAGATCATAAGTGTCTAATTAAACTGAAGAGAAACCCCCCAAAGGAAAAGAAACAATCACAACAAACCCCCATCTTAGCTATTTCAAGTTGGACTCAAAACTCCAGGTGAAAAAAGTTTTTTAATTAAAAAATAATAAAGGGGCACTCAGGAGGCAGAGGCAGATGGATCTCTGAGTTCAAGGCCAACCTGGTCTACAGAGTGAGTTCCAGGACAACTAAAGGTACATAGAGAAACCCTGTCTTGAAAAACCAAAATGCTGCTGCTGGTGGTGATGATGATGGTGATAGTGGTGATGGTGATGGTGATGGTGATGGTGATGGTGATGATGGTGATGGTGATGGTGGTGATGGTGTTAATGGTGGTGATTGTGTTGGTGGTGATGGTGATGGTGTTGGTGGTGATGGTGATGGTGTTGGTGGTGATGGTGATGGTGGTGATGATGGTGATGGTGATGGTGGTGATGGTGATGATGGTGGTGATGGTGATGGTAATGGTAATGGTAATGATGGTGATGATGATGATGAAGCTGGAGTGATAGCTCAGCAGTTAAGAATACTTGCTGCTTTTGGAAAGGACCTGGATTCCATTTCCAGAACCCACAGGGTGGCTCACTTGGTTATCAGTAACTGCAGTTCTAGTATTCAACACCCTCTCCTGGCCTTTGAAGGCACTAGCATTCAGGCAAAAGGTCATACCATAAATAAATTTTAAAAATATTAAAATTAATAATTAGTCTAGGTTCTAAATTCTAATAAAAATACTGTGGTAAATGTTACATTAGTGCCGTATTCGACATGAGTCCTGCTTAGTTACACAGAGAATTTTGGTTTCCGGTCACCACAGCCCCCTTTTAACCTCCTGACACAGCTGTGCTCACATCAGTGCCCTCCAAAAAGCAAAAAGTCCTAGGGAGAGAAATGCCCCTCAGATGCTTAACGTGGACTACGTTGTCATGATAAAACCCCATGACCAAAGCAACGTGGGCAGGAAAGGGTTCATTTGCCATACAGTTTGATATCCTTGTTCCTCATCAAGGGAAGGCAGGACAGGAACTCCAGCAGGGCAGGAACCTGAGGCAGGGCTGACGCAGAGGCCATGGAGGGGGGGGGGTGCTAGTTACTGACTTGTTTAATGTGGCTTGCTCAGCCTGCTCTCTTATAGAACCCAGGACCACCAGCCCGGGGATGACACCGCCCTCTGTGGGTTGGACCCTTCCCCCATCAATCACTAAGTAAGAAAATGCCCTACTGGTTTTCCTACAGCCTGGTCTTATGGAGGCATTTTCTCATCGGAGCCTCCATCCTCTCTGATGACTCTAGCTTGGGTCAAGTTGACATAAAACCAGCCACCAAGTGGGCCTCCTTCAGCATGAAGCATCCTTAGGAAGAAAATAGGAAGTTTTGTACAAATTGCAGGCCATTGAGAAGACAGCGACTTGAAACCACCTTTCCTTCACTCTCTCCTCAGAATACTGTGCTGTTAAATTTTGTTAGTCTTTTAATCTACACAGCCACAAATGAGGTTAAGCCACCACAGAGAAGCACAATAACCAGTTTAAAAAAGGATTTCTAGTGAGATCGCGCTTTCTTTGGAGGATGAATCATGTTGACGGAAACCCAAAGGGTTACTTGTTACAGAAGCCAAGGATGTGACCGCATTCCAAATATGGAGGAGGATGAAGGGCACACTCTCTCCATGGTCCTTAAAAACAAGCTAGGGGGGGGGGCGGGGTTGTTTTGTTTTATTTGTACCTAGCAAGCCTAATCTGGTTGATAGAGACCCTAGCCTACATGCTTGCAAGAACAGCATAGGAAAATAGTGGAATCAGTTCATCTCTTGTGGAACGCCACTTAAATATCCAAACCGCCTGCATCGGCTCAGGATCTTACTGCCTTAACTTGCAGCTTGATTTTGTAAAAGTTACATTTATGTGCAGGTGCACAGGACCAGTTATTATAAATTAGGCTTGTACATACCTACGGTGCGGTGGACCATGAGAGGAAGCCTGGGAAGGTCAAGCCAGGGCTTGAAGCCCAGGAGACCCAGAGGGACAGTAGAGCTTTGCTTGCTTAGCCACAGCTCTCGGTAGAGAGAATGGTGGCTGTCAGTCACGTAGGAGCAGTGCCCACAAGTCCCTCCACATGTAGATGAGGCATCTTAGGAAGTACCTGCTGTCAGACCCACCCCACCCCAAAACTGTATAGAAGACCCTGTCCAGAAGGAACAAAGTTGTGTGAGAATGACTCCATCATCTGAGAGCGTCTGTCACAAGAGCTGTAGCACTGCCTGGGGAGAGAATGCTCTCCCGAAGCTCTTGCCACCACAGGCTCCCCTGCACTCCGCTCGCCAGCCCCCTCCCCCTCCCCCCTTCCCTCCCTCCCTCCCTCCTGCTGGCTCAGCTCAGCTCTGCTCTGCCAGTGCAGCCTCTCAGAGCAACAGAGGAGGCTGGGCCACAGGCACTGGAGCAGTGGTGGTGGAGGCGCTCCCCCCTCTCTGCTTGTCCCCTTCTCCCTTCCCTGAACCCTTCCACCGCGCGCGTGGGGCCAGAGACCTCCCTAGATAGCGTCTGGTAGGCAGACCACACGTACCACAGATGGTACTCTTTCTTAAGCACCTTTTCTCTCTTCCCCATCCCGCCCCTGGGCGGGCGCAGTCTCCTTCTTATGTTCTGTAGCCATTCAGGCTGTAAGACAGGTCACCCATTCATTCTCCTGTCTCTGTGGGACCCTGAGCACCCGCGGCCATCACTCTAGCCCGGTCGTCTCTTATCTCTTTGACCAGCTCTGAACTCGGGGTAAAGTCTAGCCGCTGCAGCCTTTGACTTCCGTGCCTCGGACCTTAACAGAGCCAAACCAAGATTGAGAAAGAAACCAGGACAGTAGAGAGAAGGGTTGCGTGGGAAAGAGCGTATGGGGATCCCAGGGACCTTACAAAGGCACACAGGGTCCAGCCAAAGGATCCCTTGCTTCTCTGGAAGATGTACAGCTGACCTACTGTGACTGACACTGATGACAAGCGAAGATGGACAGGGAGTTCTAAAATTTTCAGTAAGCCAGGCACATAGTACATGCACTTAGGAGGCAAAGGCAGGCAGATCTGAGTTCAAGGCTGGCCTGGTCTGCAGAGAAACCCTGCCTTAACCTCCCCACTCCCAAAATCAAAAGGTTTAATTTCTCCTTCCAAATAGACAAGTTAGTAGTTTTGCCTAACGATAATTATTGTATGGAAGATTTTCTTATTTGATGACTAAGTAGTGTGTTGCTTATTGCTTATGAAACACAAGCTGCTCATTGAGTAACAGAAACATGGAATAGAAGCAGGGTCAACAAGGGAATGGCTAGGAATGACGTTCTGGCCATTTTATTCGTCTGTCTTAAAATGTACTCTCAGTACATTGCAGTGATTGAGAAAACTTATATTTGCCTGCTAATAGCACTTGAAGCAAATTTCTGAAAGTTAAAGACAAAATTCTTTAAAATGTGCTGGTGAGTTTTTGCTTCTATTATGCAGTGGGAGGAGGAGGAGGGAAGGAAGAAGGAGGAGGAAGAGGAGGGAGGGAAGGGGAGAAGGAGGAGGAGGAAGAGAAGGGGAGGGAAGGGGAGGAAGAGGAGGAAGAGGAGGGAAGGGGAGGAGGAGGAGGGAGAGGAGGGAGGGAAGGGGAGGAGGAGGAGGAGCTCTTGAGCTGAGGACCGGTTTTGTTGTTTTGAAGATTTATTTTTATTTTATTTTTTATGTGTAAGAATGTTTCATCTGACTGTGTAGTGTGCTTGAAGGACTCAAGGGGGCCAGAAGAGGGCAGCAGATCCCTTGGAACCGACAGGCGGTTATGCGCCACCATGTGGATGCTGAGATTCAAACCTGAGTCCTCAGAAGAGCAAGCAGTGCTCTTAACTGCTCAACCATCTCTCCTGGTCCTGGTGTGTGTGTGTGTGTGTGTGTGTGTGTGTGTGTGTGTGTGTGTGTGTGTGTGTGTGTGTGTGTGACTGGGTTTTATGAAGCTTTGGCTGGCCTGGAACTCACTGTGTAAACCAGGCTGGCCTCAAACTCACAGAAATCTCCTGCCTCTGCCTCCCAAGTGCTGGGATCAAGGGCGTGCGCCACCACCCTGGCCTAAGAGCAGTCTCTATGTCTGGGTTTCTTAGGCTTTTTTCCTGAGCAGCTGCCTGAAGAAGATGATCTCAGAGAAGATGACGAAGCTCACTGAGCAGAGCCCAGACATGGTAAGAACTCTGAGATCTTCTTGCGTGTGCTGACACATGGAGACCACATTCACCCCTGAAGTCCCACGGTTTGTGGACCTTGTCCTCTAGGGAGGCAGCCACAGCTCAAAGCAGGTAACTCCGACTTTGTTACCAAGTGTTAGTGTGAGAGCCTGGGTCTTGGCAGCTCTTACAAACACCTGTCTCCGACAGGCCAGTTAGACCTACAGGCTGTGGTGAAAAGCAGAGAAGGGAGACATTATTATTTCCCCCAGACTTCCTGTCTACTGAATATGGACATTTGTATTGGTAAATTTAATATTTTTGGAAGGTTACATTGATCCTTAAAAAAGGATTTATTCATGTTATTCTATGTGTGAGAGTTGTTCGCCTGCATGTATGTATATACGTCATGTGCCTGCCTGGTTTCCCTGGAGCCAAAAGAGGGCATCAAATCACATAGGACTGGGGTTATTTGTGAGTCACCACGTGGGTACTGGGGACTGAAGCTCAGTCCTCCGCAAGACAACACGTGCTTTTAACCACTGCGCCATCTCAGGCCCATACATTGATTTTAAAATTACAACAGAAAACATTTGAACGCTTTCCATAATGTCTTTTTATTCTTTCTTCTTAATTCTTCATATGTGGCAGGTAGCATCTTTACTTTAACATTAATCTTTATGGCTCTTCTTCTAAGAAACAAAGTGTCCTTTGGACTTAATTTCTTTTTCTTCTAGATCTAAAAATATCTTTTCAGGGAGAATAAATTCTCTGCCTCCTGGTGATTTAAGAGTTTAGGTTGTACCGGAGAGCATCGATGAAGGGGATGCTTTTAAACTAGAGTTATACAATCCACCCTCTTCGGCACAGTAGGCTCTTGCAGGCCTCGATTATTATATATTTATAACAGGGGAAAGAAAAGTAATTAACTGAAGGAGGCTTTTTAAAGAAAGACGTGCCCTCAGACACAAAGGAAGCACAGCAGCGGCCACTTGATGCAGGAAGTGCTTGGGCAGCGAATGGCTAAGGAGCCTCACCTGTCCCCCAGCACATCACCTCAGACTTACCGTTTATCTCGGTGAACAACAGAATCAGTACTTTAGCACATGGATTCGTTCATCAAAATATTCAACAATTTTCATTTCTACAAATTCTTCATTTATTTTATTTATTTGTTATGATTCATTTTGATTCTTGGAAAGAAACTGCCTTCAAAGAGAAAACACATTCATTGCTGAATTTCCCCCACAAAACGGTCAGTAAAAGGTGCCCCAGTGGCAGCTAACGTCTGTCTAGCCTTTCGTGCTCAGTGCCAAGCCTCTCTGCACAGAGGACAGTGGACTAAAGTGGCCGTATAAATGTAAGGCGGTGACATTTGCTTGTTTTCTAGACAAATACACTCTTGGAAGGATGTATATTATAGAGCTCCTCTGCTGGCTAAAGCACACAGGTCTCTATAGTGAGGGGATCCTGAGTCTGAGGTTTTGATAATCTTGAAGAATCTGGGGCAAAGGGGAAAACACTGGTGAACTTTAACCAAATGAGCCCCATGATTAAACTACCCAGTCCCCCAAAATACTGGGATTTCCCATTCAGAAGGGATGAGAGGGTAAAATCAAAATCAAATCAAAATCCATTAATGTCTTGTTAGTTTGTACAATGATTTAAAAAAAAAAAACAGATTGAAATAGGAGAGTGATGCAGAGAGTTCAGGCTGTCAGGCCCCATGGAAGCTGGTTGGGCATGGCAGCCCTCCTGTAACCCCAACACAGAAGGTGGAGGCACAAATCCTCAGAGCGAGCTGGCTAGCCAGACTAGCTGAACCAGCAAGCTCCAAGTTCAGAGAGAGACCCTGCTTCCATATATGAAGTGGAGAGGTATTAAGGAAGACTGGATGTCAACCTTGGGCCTCCTGTGGAGGTCAGAAAAGAGCACTGGACACCCTGGCACTGGAGTTATGGGTGCTTGTAAGACACCATATAGGTGATGGGAATTGAACTCGAGTCCTCTGCAAGAGCCCCATATATTTAGAATTTTAAGGCAATATTAATCATGAGCCAGAGAGGTTGTGTGTGTGTGTGTGTGTGTGTGTGTGTGTTAGGGTGGGGGCAGATTAGAGCATTTTAAAGCTCTCCTCCCACACACAGACCTAAGTGAGTTTCTCTAACACTTGCTGCTTTTTATTTATAAGCACAGAGTGAAGGCTTGGGAGGGAGGAGAGCAAGAGCAGAACTATAAAGATGTTTTATACTAAAAGAAAGTGTATTGGTTAGGATAAAGTTTAGCTGCATATAACAGAAAACAAAGTAAATATCTTAGTTGAGTTTCTGTTGCTGTGATAAAAACACTAATTAAAACAGCCTGAAGAGGAAAGAGTTAACGTCATCATGCAGTTTAAAGTCCACCCTGCAAGGACATTGAGGCAGGAATCTGGTGGGGCAGGAACTGAAGCTGAGACCATACTGGCTTGCTCCCATGGCTTGCTCAATTTGCTTTCCTATACACCCTGGGACCACTTGTCTGTGGTGGTGGCCCTGCACACAATGGTCTGAACCCGGTCTGATGGAAGTATTCCTCAGATGACATTTCCTTTTTCAGATATGTCTTGGTTTGTACCAAGTTGACAGATACAAAAACAAAACAAAACAAACCCAAACCCAACCAGGACAGCAAATGTCCTAAACAAAACAGAAGTGCATTTCTCTCTCATCCTAGAGATAGGCGTAGTCCAGGGCTGGCCTGTGGCCCGGCAGTGTAATTAGAGACCTTTCTGTTCTATCCTCAATCAGTGTGAACTCCCACCTCTTGTGGGCTCATGTCTCCACATCCTTAGACCTGGGGAATATGAAGAATGACTTCCATCCGTAAGGAGGGCTCTCAGAAATTTCATGCAGACTTTATGTCAATCACCCAGTGGCTGCCAGAGTCTCCTGCATTTTTTTTCTGTCCATCTCATTTAGCAATAACCAACAGTTTTAGTTGGAGAAACAAAACACCCTGTTAAAAGTTACATTTACCAGAGCCTTGAAGGCAGACACAGGTCTGTGGTGTGATGGCTGCTGACCATAGGTATAAAGTCTATGTGAGACTGAGAGTCCTCGTTAAGGAGGAAAGTTGTTCTTCAGACCCTCAATAGAGCAGAGAGCTAGGCATGGCCTTGCCAGGATGTACACAGTCTCTGCTTGTTTAACAGTTCTTTTCTTTCTCCTGAGGCCGCATTCAGAAGCCTGCCCCCAGCTCCTGACTAGCTGGTTACATCCACTAGAGGTGCCAGGCTCTTCTTCACCCTGCTTTGTGCCTGCCCATAACCTCTGGGTGCTCTATGACTCTGCTTCCCATGAGCCACCGAGTGGAAAAATCGGTTGCATATGTATGCCTCCAGTCTCTCCTTGCCTGCCTTCTGTGCCTTCATATTTTCCTGATGAAGACTACAGTTGTCATACACCCCCTTTCTGCAGCCTCCCTCACCTCAGTTTCTTCATTTGCCTCCCCTCCATCAAATGCTATGCAGAAAGTTCTACAAAGCCCTACAGTGCCAAGTGTGGTGGTACAGAGATGCGATCCCAG
>NC_034606.1:3490439-3496054 GCF_900095145.1 Mus pahari | reverse complement strand
ATAAAAACACACAATCTGGTTATTATATTTATAATCTATGTGCCTAGCTTGGGCAGATCTAGCACTGTACTGACTTACTCCCCAGCTCTGAGACCCTTTGCTACTTGCAGTTTCTCCTGGCCACGTGGTTCTGCTCCATCTTGGCTGCCTCCTCCTCTTCGCCACCCCCAATCTCTCTCCTCATTCTCCTCTCTACTTGTCCCTACTCTCAAAGACCTCTGTCCCACCTTTCCCCTCCACTGCCCAATCACAGGCTTTAGCCTTTATTGACCAGTTTAAATGGGGAGAAGTTTCACATGAGATCACATGTGTATGTGATCGACTGGCTGTCAGGGGCAACCCCTCTTGAAGCAGAATTAACATCAGAATTCAAAAAGCATCAGGATAACCCACAACACTTCCTCCTTTTGTCCAGTTAAAAAGGCTCTTTCATGTAAATTATAAAGTATGATATATATTTAATATCCAGTCTATCATATTTGCCAATTTAGATAAAGTACTCTATAACCTAACCTAACTTAGGGAGTTTACAATTCTGTGCCCGATTTATGTTGATTTTAATTTTTATTACCATCTGAAATCTGTCCTTTCAAATCTGGAACATCTTCTTTAATGCTAAACAATGTAAGTTCAATTATGAGACCATAACTAGTCTTCAACCCTGCCAGAGATCTGAGAAGGAATTAAATATTGACTGAATATGTAGGAAGCACAAACACATAGCTTCCAAAACTATACAATTTGTAGAGACAGCTGACTGTCTGGACAGTCCCCTAACTTCTTATAATGTTGGAGCATCTGTCTTCAGTCTTCTGGCCCAGAACCATCTAAGTGAAGCAGGAACTACGAAGGACTGTCTTACTCTGTGTTGGCAGAGCTTAGCAGCAGACTATCCCACATCTGTGTGTCCTTTTGTAACAATATTTTTGTCTGTAGATGAATTAGGGCAATTCTTGCCCAGTGGCTACCTTGTCATGATCGAAGCTACTTCACCTGGAGTTAATGATGCTCAGTATCTTCCTTGAAGAGGAATGGGGACACTGTCAGGAGTTTGCATGTCTCATAGTCAACTGATCTTTAGTAATGACATAATGTTAGATGTCATTTTCTGTGGATCTCTGGTGCTTTTGAAGATCACATACATAGCATAACTGAATTATCAAACGTTATTCTTAGCTATTTACTATTTGAATAATCTTGAAAACACTTGTAATTAAATTAGAATCTAATATGATCATGAGTTTCACTATCTGACTATTAACTTGCATTAGTTAATCACCCTAAACAGCTTATAATAGCAGCTATTAGAAGGACTGGGTCTAATCCTTTGTATTCTTAAGTAAGTTACATAGGCACAATGCCTATCTAAGAGTAACAATAATAATTTTGAATTTTGTATCAATACACAAAATTTTATTCCAATGAAAACTTTAAACCAATGTAGGAAATTATAACTTTAATTTTGTATCCAATATAAAGATTTCTATAAATGTAAGATTATAGCTATACAATATTTTGCTTAAGAGTAAATTTAATATCCTATTCCTATTTGTCTATTTCTTTAATTTTATAATACTACATATCCACCCTTTTCTTTTCTACCCCTATCCTTCATCTAAGAAAGAAGGAAAGAGAAGAGGAAAGGAAAGGCAGAAACCCCTGAGTCTAAGCTCTCTAGTGTCCTCCCCATTCAAAGCTACAACACCGTAAAGTGTCCCTTAAATGACAACATGTCTATAATCAGCTCCTAAAATAACCAGAACCATCCACCCCAACTTAAGGAGCTGGGATGATGATCTTCATTTGTTTGCTTCCAGCTGAATTGGGGCAAAGAATTCCCTTCTGGGGGCCCAGAGGGAAATAGAAAAAATGGCTTTGTCAAAGGAGAGCTAACTGGCATCATTCGCCATCCAGGCTCTGTGTGCTGAGAAAGCTCATGGCTTAGCTGATGTCCTGACTACAACTGTCTGAAAGGCTGGATGGTCAAGATAGTTTTTCTGGCACTGTCCTGGAAGCAAGTCTTTAGAGGAAACAGCTTCGATGTGGTTGAGGTAGAGTCAATAAAGGAGCTGGAATGGAAGATCCCAGAACCTCAGCATCCCAGAGTGTGGATCTTGTCAGGGCTCTCTTCCTCCTCTTCCGTTCTGCAACGTATAAGCAACGCATAGTTCCGTAAAGACATTCGTATGGAATGCGCAAGGTACACAGATCAGTTAAGGAAGATCAATAAAAAGATAACTGCCTTTCTTTAAAGGTTAGTTTGATCACATAATCAAACTACAATATAATTCTCCATTTATGCTACCTTAAAGGATGGTATGTAATAACATGTCATGACAAATTTGTACCCAATAAGCGTTAATGTCTGTGTATAGACATTTAAGTGCCACCTGGTCCCAGCTGTCTCTGTGAATAGAGACATGCACACCACCTGTCTTGTAGTCCTGTCAATCTCCTTGTCCATAGCCAAGGTCTTCAGTGGGTCTCCATTTGTCATGCCTGATTTTTATCAACCTAGAAGGAACCCAGAGCTTTTCTTTTCCTGTGGAAATATAGGCATAACCCCTCCCCCAGCATAGCACATTTCCTGTTTTCCATCCTTAAAATAAATAGGCTGGTTTAGCTCAGCAGTTTTCTACAATCAGTTTTTTTTTGTTCATTAGCATTTAAAAATTTTAAGGCTAATGAAGCACTATGTAATCTATCTCTGGGGGTCTTTGCTGTATATGAACTAGATAAACTAAAGTTTGTTTTCTAACAACCTTTGGTTGGCTTTCTCTAATTTTATCTTCTGTCTCTACCTGAATATTTTCTCTAATAAATATTTTAAGTTCCTCCCTCAAGTCTGTGCCCATGCTTTGTATCTCCTTTTTTTGTTCATCCTGTTCCCTAAGTTCCTGCGCTCTCTGTTCAAGGTTCTGCTTCCATTTGAATTTGTTCTTAATATTGTAATTCCGATGTTCTGCTGTTTGTTTTATTTTGATTGATTAATTTTAAAAGGTTCTCCTCCAAGCCTTGCTTCTAATATCCATTATTCTTTCTCTAGTCTGTGAACTTGTGTATCTTTTGTTTAAACATCCTTTCCAGCTCCTGTCTCCAACCTTCATTTCCCTCTCTCTGTTGCTTATCACGACCTATAAATTCCTCTACCTTTAGTTCTAGTGTTTCCTCCAGGACATGTTGCTAAGTCTCAGATTTCTCATTCTGTTGTTCATATAAATTCCTGTATCTTTTGTTATAGGCCCTGCTTCCATGATTTTAATTGTTCTTTATGATGTAATTTTGATGTTGTCGTATTACCTTATGTTGATTTACCTTAGTAAATCATCCTCTAGGCTCTGCTTCCTAATTTTATCACTATCTCTTTGCTGTTCAGTCTGATCTATGAAATTCTTCACCTTTTGTTATAGCATCTTTTCCAGCTCCTGTTCCTAATCTTCATTTACCTCTCTCTGTCACTTATCATGACCTACACATTCCAGTGCCAGTAGTTCCAGCATCTCCTCTAATCCCTTTCTAAGGCTTCATCTCTTTTTATCTAGGTCTCTGTCTTTTTAAAAAACATAGTAAACCAAGATACTTAACATTGTAATAATAGCTGGGAAGGTGTCGATTTCCTTTAAATTCATCCCTGTTGAACCATCCAAAATATCTTCCCATAAAACCCAAAAGAAGTATTTATTGTGTTTTTCATCTTTAAGTATTATATATATATATAATCAATTTATAATTCCTATTACCTGATCTGGAGCTTCTTGTGTCTGTGTCTCTCTTTCTGTCCCAGCTTGGGACACTGCAGTTTGCTTCTAGGCTGTCCTGTCTTTATTTGGGCTGTGGCCAGAAGCATTTCCGCTGACCTCAGACAGTCTGTCGTGCTGGCTGTCCTGTGTCCTGTGTAGATGTGGGGCAAATGGGAAAGTGAGCATGGAAAGGCTTGCTCAGGTGCAGATGCCTGCATCAGCCCGCTGTGCCTATGAGAAGGGTTTCGAAGGTTCACAGCTGTGTCTTCCCAGGCAGTCACATCCCAGGGTCCTTAGTCCTTTTTCTTTTTTCTTTCTTCTTCTTCTTCTTTTGTTTTGTTTTGTTTTGTTTTGTTTTGTTTTGTTTTTCGAGACAGGGTTTCTCTGTGTAGCCCTGGCTGTCCTGGAACTCACTCTGTAAACCAGGCTGGCCTCGAATCAGAAATTCTCCTTCCTCTGCCTCCCAAGTGCTGGGATTAAAGGTGTGCACCACCATGCCCGGCCCCTTAGTCCTTTAAGCTCAAAGATTCCCAGCCATGCTGTGGCACTGTCTAAGTCCCAGCTCTGGGCTGGGTTGCTGCCTCTGGCTGTAGCCATTTGCTTGGGGCTTGGGGAGGGAGCCTCTCAGTCAGTTATCTGTAGACCCCTTAGCCCTACTTGGTGTTTAATTTCTAACCTGCTGCAGATTAGAGCACAACCTTGTTGCTTATATTGGAGGTGGGGGAGCTTTTATCTTAGGTTAGTTCAGTTCTAAGACTCACATTGGGCGCCAAATAGTGTAGCTTTCTAACCCCAATAAGGCTGTATAAAAACACACAATCTGGTTATTATATTTATAATCTATGTGCCTAGCTTGGGCAGATCTAGCACTGTACTGACTTACTCCCCAGCTCTGAGACCCTTTACTACATGCAGTTTCTCCTGGCCACGTGGTTCTGCTCCATCTTGGCTGCCTCCTCCTCTTTTCAATCCCCCCTCCCTCCTTGTTCTCCCCTACCTGCCCTCTCAAAGACCTCCTGCCCCACCATTTCCCTCCACTGCCCAATCACAGGCTTTCACCTTTATTGACCAGTTAAAATGGGGAGAAGGGCAATATGAGATCACCTGAGTATGGGATCGACTGCTTGTCAGGGGAAAGACTGTTCGTCTTGAGAAAGCAGAATTAACATCAGAATTCAAACAATATAAGGACATCTCACAACAGTTCAGGATTTAAGCCGTTTGTTGATTATATGCCTTGTCCTGAATTCTGAGTGATATTTACAAACAACAGTGCAATACTATGGCTATTTATTATTATTATTATTATTATTATTATTATTATTATTATTATTATTATTTTAAACCCTGCCCTCAGCCCAGGTTGTCACTTCCCCCCTCTGGATTCCTAACTGCTGTACCTTATGCACTCAAGGCCTAGCCCAAACCTTTACTCTGGTTCTGGTTTGATTAATTTTGCCTTTTGACTGCCCAAAGCCCCACCTGGCTTTGTTTCAGTGAATTCGTCAGAGCTGCATAGATGATCTCAGGATCTAGAAGGACATTTTGTTTCCTTTGAAATCCTTTTAAAGGCTGTGTTCCATTACAGGATCCACAGACAGCCACCAGTGTTAGATAGAAGTTTCCTGCCACTTTGGTGACTTCAGTTCTGCCACAGGAACAGCAGGCAACCAGATGTGAGACAGGTGTGCAGATGTGAAGGTGTGAGGCAGGTGTTCAGATGAGGCAGATGTGCAGATGCTAGGCAGATGTGCAGATGTGAGGCAGGTGTGCAAATGTGAGGCAGGTGTGCAGATGTGAGGCAGGTGTGCAAATGTGAGGCAGGTGTGCAGATGCGAGACAGGTGTGCAGATGTGTGACAGGTGTGCAGATGTG
>NC_034606.1:3483816-3490289 GCF_900095145.1 Mus pahari | reverse complement strand
GAGACAGGTGTGCAGATGCCAGGCAAGTGTGCAGATGTGAAGCAGGTGTGCAGATGTGAGGCAGGTGTGCAGATGTGAGACAGGTGTGCAGATGTGAGACAGGTGTGCAGATGCCAGGCAAGTGTGCAGATGTGAAGCAGGTGTGCAAATGTGAGGCAGGTATGCAGATGTGAGACAGGTGTGCAAATGTGCAGATGTGAGGCAGGTGTGGAGGAGATGCCAGGCAGCTGCCAGTACACTCCATGACTGGCGACTGCAGGATCATTAGGAATATGACTGTGGAGAGGGAGACATAATGATTATTCATGTGCTTCTCTGAGCTGTGCTGACATTTTGCTAACCTGTTTAGCAGATCGAGGTTCCAGAACAAGGCAGAAGTAAAAAGCACCCGGGCCAACCCAGCCAGGTCTGTGAGTAAAGTGACATCAGTGATGTGCTATAAATTATTATATAACACCCCCCACTCCACTTTAAGCCAAGTCACTGGCATCCAAGCCTAAGTTAGATGGCTGCCTGCTTCTTAGAGGTCCCTGTGTGGATGGGGTGGGAGAGGCCCAGGCCCAGACTGCCTGTTTCTGCAGCTGCTTCCGCTGGGCTCAGGACAAGGGACACAAAATTCCCCTGTGACTGTCTTCGTCTTGAGCACTCATGGAAACCCTCTTCCTAGGAAAAAGATCTTGATTTCTCTGTGTGTCAGTCTCATGAGCTTTCTGCAGCACGAAGCCACTTTTACATGTCTCTTGCACATCAGTTCTGTGGCACAGGAAAGACCCCTGGTAGGGAACACTATTAAGAATCAGCCAAGCCTTAAGTGCACTTTTCTGTAAGTTGATGCCCTCATCCTCTTGCAAGTTGCAAATCCACTGAGGAAACTTGACACAGAGAGATCAGGTGCCCAAACAAAAGTTGAACAGTAAGCGACGGTGGAAGAAAACAGGGTCTCTGCCCCCAGAACCGTTCCCTCAGTTACCCTGCCAACCCTTCTTTCTATGTCTAAATTCCAGCGCAGGCAAATGAGACAAAGGCACCCTATAAGGAGCATTGTAATGGGATTGCTATTGAGCCAGCACCGGCTACAGGGTCTGGTGGATGTAGACATATGCCTCATATCGTAAGAGACCCTGAAAATAGGTGAAATACAGGAGATGCTTTTTCTTTAGTGAGCTCAGGAAACAGCACAGTGCTTGTGGTGAGATGGTCCCAGTCAAGAGTGCCTGCTGCTCCAGCCTTGCACCCTGGGTTCAATCCCTGGGTCCCACAGTTGAAGGAGAAAACTGATGGGTGAAAGCTGTCCTTTGACTTCCACCTGTGTGCACACACAGAGAAATTATTAGTAATAACAGTGATAACAAGAATAACAATAATAAACAGCCAGGCCAGCTGTCGGAGGCAGAAAGATGGCTCAAGCTAGTGATTCAAGGCTGCTGTAGTGGCCCCAGCATTCGCTATGAGGTAGGAGGCAGAGACAGGAGAACTGAGGGCCACCCTGCCCGGAGCACACAGTGAGACAGAAACAGGTGGAAGCAGAGAGCTGACTCCCCAGAATTGTCCCCTGACTTCCACATGTGCACCTGGTGGCCTGCACGCACACATACACTAACAATAAATAAAGAATTAAATCTTTATACACAAACCTTTCTCTTTCATAATAGTTAACCTGTCATGTCTGCTCTGTGTTCAGATAGACCCAAACCCTAAGTGTGTGCCGGGTAATTCTCGGGTGTGACCGGCAAGGCTGATTCTTGGTAGTTTCCTTTAGTTTCTTTACTTGCAAACGGTAGGTGATTATCAGCCCAGCGTTTAAGTTCATGCGTTTCCACAGCATGCTGATAGCCAGTCTCTAGGATCTCAAGTCTCTAGCCTTGGCTGCACGTCACAATCAATCATCTGGCAAATTCTAAAAGCCAGTGGCGGCTGGTTCACCACAAAGAGTCTGACTCAGTTGTAGCTGAGGGCTCAGCTTAGTCCATAAGCACTCGCTGTGCAAATCTGAGGCCTGTGTAAAGGCTGGGAGGGAGTGGGAGCGTGCACATGGGATCCCAGCACCCTCCAAGGATCCCAGGGACTTGTGAGAGATGCTGACTGGCAAAATAACGCTCTGAGAGCTCATTAAGTACTGAAGGCAGATACAGTCTTAAGATGCTTTACACGATACTCTAAAAAGTCTGTGTTTCTGTGCACAAGAAAATGAAGTGAAGAACTGCAGTCCACAGGACTGTGAAAGGATAGTGAGGAACAAGGCGGGCAGGAGCTAGTTAATGTAGCCTGGATGGCAGCCCCAGAGCAAGCCAGCAGGGGGCGCTGTCCTCAGTCTCCCCAGAAGGGCACCTCCCCCAGTGCAGGATAAAAGTGCCTTTTAAAGTCATCCTTGCTTAAACAGATTTAACCTTTTGCTTCTCTTTTGATAGTATTTCAAACTCCTTGAGCATTTTCTTGTTGTTACTGTGGAAACTTCTCCCTCCGGTTTACATTTCTACCTATTTATTTTCCAGCAGAAAGACTATTTTAATTTTCCGAGAAAAGGCAAGATGAAGAAGTCCGAAGGTGACTGTGTTTGGGGTACCCTAATGGAAGGTCTCTGAAGGAGTCTCATCTTTACGGCTGTCTTAAGACAGTGCCAGCGTGTGGGCGTGGGAGATGGGCTTCCCACCATCCAGGCGTTTATCGACTTCTCTCTTTCTTTGTCATTGAGATCCCCTGTGTTGATCAGTCTAACTGCAGCACTCCATAACTCTCAGGGCTAAAATGGTGTAGGAACCGAAGCTATAGAGTTGGCTTAAGTGGCAGGGGGGCAGGTTCAAATCAACCAATGGGAGGTTTGTTCTATGTTCCCTCTAAGATAGAGGTACCTGGCTCCATGAAGCCCTTTGTATGTTCTGGTATTGCAGGGATAAAAAGCTTGTTCTAAATTATAGGACTATGTTTGGCATCAAAGTAGATTCACCAGCTTGGGAAAGTATGGCTTCTCTGAGCTATCCAGAGAGCGAAAGGAGGTTGTGAAATCCCAACCCCCATCTTCACTTATTCCTCAGTCTACTAAACGATGACCACAAAGTACTGGCCTACCTGCCTCGTGTATGGTTCTGTCCCACTATTAGAAGACTGGGCTCAGGGCCTGGAGAAATGGCTCAGTGGTTAAGAGCACTTGCTACTTTTACAGAGGACTAAATTCTTAACCCACATGGTACTTACAGCCAACTGTAACTCCAGCTCCAGAGGACCCAGCGCCCTCTTCTGGCCTCCTCTGGCACCCACACATACACGTAATTAAAAAATAAAATTGAATTCTGCCCAATAATCATCTCGCCAATTTGAATATTTTTCTTTTGGAAATCAATAGTCCTGCACTGATAGCTTTACAAAGGTGTATTTTTTTCCACAGTAGTTTTCCTTAAACAGCTTCAGGTGTCTCATACTAATGTGATTATATATGGAATTAAGAGCAAAATAGAGAGGGGAAGATAAGTATGCAAAAATAACTAATGTTCTTTTCTGAGTTAGCTAATTATGAAATAAATATAAAATCTGATGAATACAGAGTTTGCTAGTGAAAATTTGTGCATTTTTTGAAATGTAGAATCTACAAGTCCTCTAATATCTATAAATCAATGCCTATGAGTTTGGGTTTTAGGCTGTAGTGGGATCTCTGCAGAGATGTCTTTGTCACCTCTGGGTAGCAGGTCAGTATGCTGGCGTCACCATCAGCGTCAATGGAAGCTTATCAACTGTCACACCAACTTAAGACTAGTGAGGATCCATCGAAACCTGGTAGCACGGCATAGGGCTGTCCCAGACAGCAGGAACACAGAATCTGTGTTGGGATTAGAAGATTGAACAGTATGTGCTGTAGCTTTTGTAGATTAAAAAAATATCTGATGCCCATTTTATGTTTCAATTTGACGTATGAGAGTGAGTCAGCCCAGAGAATGTGTAACTGATGTCAAAAGTAAGAGGTGAACTGTGCACCAAGGACCGTTGTGAGCCATCAGTTAGACTCCAAGAAGAGAGACCCTGAAGTTAGAGTAGAGAGCGGGCAGGGGAGGTGACCCACTAGCAATAGGGAAGGACCGTCAGTGATGGGGAAGGACCATCAGCGATGGGGAAGGACGTCAGCGATGGGGAAGGACCGTCAGTGATGGGGAAGGACCATCAGCGATGGGAAAGGACGTCAGTGATGGGGAAGGGCTGTCAGCGATGGGAAAGGACGTCAGTGATGGGGAGGACGTCAGCGATGGGGAAGAGAATGGTGCTTCGGAAGGGAGCCAAGCCGCTCTCCCCTGGAACTTCAGGTTAAGGCTATGTGTGTGGTGCTTGTCTGAAACTTCAGCATTCAGGAGGCTGAGGCAGGAAGGTCACAAGTTCAAGGCCAGCCTGGGCTACACAGCAAGTCCCTGTCTCAAATAAAGCACATATAGTTTTCAGTTAAAATTAGGGGAGTCCATACAGGATAAAAGAAAACAGTGCAGCTTCCCAGCAGTAAATAGAGCCTCTGTCTGCAGTTTCTACCCTGAGCCCCCATGCTCATCTGCATGCAGCACTCGCCCCTTACTGAGGAGGACAAAGCCAGAAGAAGGGTCAAATCCCCAGCGTCTAGGAGCCTGGAAGTTTCACTTACTTCAGAGTCAAACTAGTGGTTATCAACTAATGAGCCTGAATCTTACCTGCTGGGGTGGCCAGCCTTGCTGCAGGCCCCAAGTGCTGGGAGCCCCCACTGGTCCTGGAACTGACATCTCAGCTCTGTGGAGGCTCCCTGCCACCTCAGGGCCACCTCAGCCCTGGAGAAGTCACCAGTCAGAGCAGAGTCTTTATAAGGTAGGCTACAAACAGCTCACAAGGGGTGCCTGTGGCTTTGGGCATGCCCGGCATACGCCCTCCGTCCTTTCACGCAGTCTGGATTTACAAACTGCGGATTCTGCAGCCCTTCCACCTTCATCCATCGAGGCTGAACAGGTCCTGAACATGTTCCCTAAATACAGGGCAGTGGGCTTCTCAGATGGGCTTGCTCTGTACTGGGTATACTGTGTGATCCAGAGGGGGTTAATGTATGGGATGCTACGTGAAGGTTTCACGTAATGGCATGTGACCATCCGTGGATTTTAGGACTCATGGATCCTGGGGGCTAGTTGTACCTGTCAAAAAAGTTTCCCATCAGTCAGCTGTACTTTCTCCTGACATAACTACATTCCAACATTATCCCATAGCACCTCTAGAGCTCTGGTTGTTGTTGTTGTTGTTGCTATTTTAACTTTAGACTGAGTCTCTCTATGTAGCCCTGACTGACCTGGAACTCGCTGTACAGATCATTCTGGCCTTGTGCTCACAGAGGTCCGCCTGCCTCTGCCTCCCAGTACTGAAACTAGACGTGTGTACCACCCCACCCAGCTGTGCTCTTTAAAGCTGCGGTCTACATTCCAAAATAACTACCACAAGTAAGCTTGAATTTGAAATTTCACAAAGGCATAATTGGAGTAGAAAGAAGAGGAAGCCGATTACCTGTGGCCAGCCATTGTCTGAGCTGTGGACGGTGTGGAGGAGGAGGCAGGGCATGTGTTGTTTGCAGGGTGGGCATCTCCCACACATCTCCCACTGCTGCACTGTGGTCCCGTCCCAATAGTGTGCTGCAGGAACTCACAGCCTGTGAGCATCCTCTTGTGAGCAATTAGGCAAATTTTATGTTACCCATTCCAGTTAGAGATGAAGTTAAGATCACCCCCAAAGTTAGTTTAAGAAAACTTACGATTTTAAATTTGTGGAAAACCAAACGGGTTTTGAGCTTTGGTGAGAAAGCCCTGAAGTGAAGGATCCTACCTTACAAACATGGAAGACACACATACAAACCTCAGTGCCGGGAGCACCTGGACTTTCCTGGATGCTTTTTAGTTATCCCCCTGCCTCAGGAGCAGCGGGTGCAGTGCTGGCTATGGGAGACACAGTGGAGAGTGCCTCTCCTTCTGGGATAACCTTGTTCCTGTCCTTGCAAGTAAAAAAAGTGTCAAGCCAAAGGTGTTCTCTGCTACCTGCCACACAGGATTAAAATGTGCTGCAGTGACTTAGAAAAGCTATGACCAGGTACTCCACACACGCGTTTTCGAGTCTCATGTGTACCCCAACATTTATTGAGGTACAATTTTACTTTGCTAAGAAGTTTCTATTAATATAAGAAAATCCCTGAGCAGAATAATTTATAAAACAAACAAAGGAGCACACACATATCTTTCTCACAGGTCTGGAGGCTGGGAGGACCGATGCCATCTGGTTCAGGATGTCCTCTGTTCCCCACCTGCATACTGCTGGGTACTGCCTGCAGGAAGGAAGGAACTTGCCCCTCAAGTTCTTCTGCAAGGTAACCGTTTAATCCAGGGGCCTCTGCCTCCGTGTCTTAGTCAGGGTTTCTATTCCTGCACAAACATCATGACCAAGAAGCAAGTTGGGGAGGAAAGGGTTTATTTGGCTTACATTTCCATACTGCTGTT
>NC_034606.1:3477888-3482366 GCF_900095145.1 Mus pahari | reverse complement strand
AGACTACCAGCCCAGAGATGGCACCACCCACAAGGGGCCCTCCCCCCTTGATCACTAATTGAGAAAATGCCTTACAGCTGGATCTCATGGAGACATTTCCCCAACTGAGGCTCCTTTCTCTGTGATAACTCCAGCTGTGTCAAGTTGACACAAAGCTATCCAGTACACTCCGTGATTTGATCATTCCCTAAATGCCCGACCTTTCGATACCATCACACTGGTGATTAAATTTCAACATGTGGATTTGGGGACAATACAAACAAAACCATGCTGGTTCCCGCCTATTTCTTAATCCTTCCTTGTGAACTAGAAGCTGTATCCAGTGTACATCTTTGGGGTTCTTAAAAAAAATCTGCAGTCACTGTTAAGGGTCACATTCTGGATGCGAGCGACAGATTGGGGCAACAAATTTATAGGCTAAGAGCTGCCTCTCAGTCTTGACCCATCTTCCCTCTAAACCAGTCAGAGGTTGCGCTCCTCCTGGCCAGCAGCAGGGGTTCTGAGGGTGTCTCCGTCTGCTTGTGCAGGAAAAGCCTGGTGCCCTTCTGACTCTCAGGTGAACAGACCTCGGCTTCACCCTGACAGTGAGGTCACAGTACTTAAAAGTGGAAATGCAGCAGAGGACCAAGGTTTCGAAAGGACTGCATGGCGGAGGCCAGCTCAGGCAGGACTAAAGAATGCCTTTGCTCCTGTGTAGCAATCACTGGGCATTTGTGTGGAGGTTATGGTCAGAGTTAAGGCTGCTCTGCAGTAAATCTTCAATTCTGTTGGAGTCCCTGGGGTGAGCTCAGCTTCACACTTGGGCTGAAGTGAGCCCCCTAACAACATAGAGGACTGGAATGTTCTGAGCTGCTTGCTCCCTGAGCAGATGTCCCCAGGCTTTGGGGGACCAGTGGGAGTCTTTAGCTTTTTCTGTGCCCAGACTTAACAAGCCCCGGGGAATAAACTCAGGCCAGCAGGTTTGGCAGTCAGTAGTTGGCTATTGATCCTCCACCACTCCTTTCTAAACCACCCCTGAGCAGCTGGTACAGTTGCATAAGGCAGCTCCCTTTATCTGATCCACAGGCACGGTCGCTCTGCACTCCCACGGCCTGGCAGCACAGTCACCCGAGCAGGAGTTGCAGGGTGTTGGCTGTTGTGCAGCTGTGGGAGGGAAGTACATTACTGCTGGACACTATCTGTGTTTCTGTGGCGTGCTCATCTGCTCTGCGTGAAAGCTGGGATGGCTCTGGGTGGCTCTGGCATGGCAAAGAAAAAGAACCTTCTCCTCAGGCCTTTGGCTTCATCCTTCTAATTAAAACAAACGAATAACAAAAACCCCCATCAAGTAGCAAGATGTTTATTTTGTAATTAACAAGGGAAAGAACACTCTCTAGTTGTGTTGGCTCTTGGAAGAAAATGTTCTTGTGTTGGTTCTTGGCTTTGATTTTTTTTCCCTCAGTTTTGAAAAAGAAAACTGATGTTGCCTGGTACATATATTTTCTTGTGGTTTAAGTGTTTCAGAGTGTTGGGGGATGGAGAGTGATCCAACCTAGTGCCAAGGAACATGTGCTATAGTATGGCGTTCTGTCTGCTCAGTCTGTGGTTCTGTCTGAGAACCCAGGGACCTTTGCACCTAATTCACTGTTAGTTACCAGACCTGACACTTGTGGGAGCCACACTTTCAGGAGCATACCACCCTCTCCTGGTCAATATATAGTACTACAAGAAACAAAAAAAGACCTGGAACACAACTACAGGGTCTCTTTCTGTAGCCTTGGACGTCATAAAACTCTGTAGACCAGGCTGGCCTCAAACTCACAGAGGTCCTTCTGCCTTTGCCTCCAGAGAGCTGGGATTAAAGGCGTGCACTGTCAGTCCTGCATTAGGATGGACCTCTTTACTTACAAGTCCTGAGTGTTTTTAAAAAACACTTCCCCATTCTGTACACATCTCTTTCTGCACAGAGAACTGGTTCTGACTAGAGGGTTGTATTCTTCAGATTAGGGTCCCCATTTGTAATTTGAAAAGTCTTCTGCATTTTCTGTGCTTAATCAGCACAGCCTGGACTTTCATTTCCTGCCCTGAGCCTTCTGTCCTTGCCTTGCTTGGATCTAACGCGGCATTCTCCACCCAGCCCTGTTACACGTTCGGCTTCCTGGAGCAGCGGACACACAGCCGCCCACACTCCGCTCTTGTACAACTTTGAATCGGTCTTGAAGGTGGTTTTAAAGTTCCTGGGGTGATTAGACTGTGCCACTAGGGTGGAGACCCACTAAGCAAATCATCCCAAATGCAGCCCACGTGTCCGCCCTCTGGTGGAAGTGCTGAGAATTCAAGGGTAAAGGTCGATCCTTCGCTGTCACCACGGGAGCCACACTCGTGGTGCCCTCTAACTCCAAAGAATAAATATGGGGTCTCAGAATAAATGTTTATCCAAACACATCCCTGCTGTCTCAATGGAAAAGGCTCCTTTATTTCATCATCTTATCCCAGTTGCAACCAAATGTATCTGTGGTGATGAAGACAAAGAGGGACATTTTCCTGATTAAAGTCTAAGATCAGACACAGATGGCAGCCTTTAAATGTCCACTTCCCACAGTCTCCAGAACCTACACACATGCAACTCTGCGTAGTGTCTTAGTTTCTTTTTCTGTTGCTGTGATAAAGTAATGTGACAAAGAAAGCTTGTGGAATGAAAAGCTTAGTTTTGGTTCATCGTTCAGGGCACGGTCCATCCCTTCAGAGAAGCCGTGGCCATAAACGCTTGAGACAGCTGGTCTGAGTGCAGCTGCAGTCAGCAAGTGGACAGCAGTGGGTGCCTGCTTCCTCTCAGTGCCCTTCTCTGTTGACACAAGCCAAGGTCACAGACAGGGAATGGTGTCGCCCGCAGAGGACGGGGCTTCCTACTTCAGTTAATGTAATCAAGATAATGCTACCCAGGCCACCCAGGGCACCTCCTGGGTGACTCTAGATGTCATGTAGATAGTGTCACTCCAGGGAAAGGGGACTTTGCAAGAGTGATCATCCAAATGAGGGTCCTGAGGTGAGGAGATCATTCTGGAGCCTCTAAGAGTCTCCCACAAAGCACAGGAGTGTTGTAGGATACGAGACAAAGTTAGAGAAGATGCTGGCATGGAGGCAAAATCCAGGGAAGAGAAAAGGCATGGAATGGAGGAATGGCCATGGGGGCGGGCAGAGGTTGCTTTAGAAGCTGAGTAAGGTAGGAGGTTTCTGAAGAGCCTCAATAGCAATGTAGCACTTGGATTTTAGCAGGGTGATAACATGGTGGCTGCTAGTCTTCCTGGTGGGTAAGATGACTAATGCAATTGCTTACACAATTAGATTTGTGGTGGTTTGTTGCCATGACAACATGACACTGAGGTACAGCCCTCTCCTATTTGGACTCCTTCCAAACCGCTGGAGGGATCCTAGAAGTGAGTTCGCACAAGGTCGTGAAGTTGTCTCAGCCCCCACTGATTAAGACTGCTGCCTCTTTCTCTTCAGGCTTCCTCAGGAACTCTTCCTGGGGAGTCAGCACCTGGGTGGGGATGGGGGCCATTCTGGGGCTCAAGTAAGCAAGAGAACGGCAGGAGCCACCTTACTTTGTATCTGGGAGGACATGATCCTAGGATTTATGGTCACTCCCATTAAGTATCGAGATATTGCTGGGATATAAAGTATCATCTATGATGCTCAGTCTCCGCTGTGTCAAGGACCCAGACATGGGGACAAGGAGTCAGAGAACACAGGCAACTCACAGTTGACTTCCTTAATCTCCTCGGAGGGGAGAAGACGCTGCCTCCACAGTCCTTACATTTCCCCTGTTGAACAGAAGCCATAATTCATGAGGAAGAAAAGATAAATTAGAATACAATCAATAAGCTCCCAAGTTGTTTGATACACCAACCAGGGAAGAATAAATTGTAAAAATAGAATTACCATTTAAATTACCCAATGATTTGACACAGTGCATGGGCATATATGAAGCTATTATGGACTTAGCCACTGACAAATTGATTAATGTATCCCCAATTTACAGAATATTTATGATCAGTCACTGCACGAGTAAATGTTAAATAGCTGAGATGATTGGCAGCCCTGGGGATTGCCGAGCTCACCCTGCCCTGGTATCTTAGAATTAGTATGTGTATGTGTGTGCATGCCTCTGTGTGTGGCCTGTGTGTGTATATGTGCACGGGCACATTCATTCACAAACAGGAGTGTGCAAATACTTACGTGTACTTGCACATGGAGACCAGAGGTCAGCCTCAGGTGACATACCTTAAGAGCCAATCATCTTGATTTTTTTGAGAGGACTCTCACTGAGGCCCATGAATACCCCAGGCTGGCAGACCGGCTGGTCAGAGGGACCACTGAGGCCCAGCTGTCTCCCACTAGCCAGAACGGGGATTACCACATAGCCAGCATGCTTGGCTTTTTATGTGGGTTCTGAGGTGTTTAAAAGAAGTCACCTTGGCTGTACGACTGGGGGGGGG
>NC_034606.1:3473789-3477863 GCF_900095145.1 Mus pahari | reverse complement strand
GAGAGAGAGAGAGAGAGAGAGAGAGAGAGAAGCTCTGTGAAAGAATGTTCCATATATGGGTGTATCATCATTTTCACATGTCATGAGAAGTCAAGGAACCCCTATAAGTGGGGGTAAACATTCACTCTGAATAATAACTCGGCAGGATAATAGCTTAGAGTCGACTTGTCAGCCATTATTTGCTAACTTGTGGATTCAGATTTTAAACATCTCCCCTGCAGCCGGAAACTAATTAATGCGCGTGGCACTTAATATATTTGTCTCTGCCTTTTAAATGTCTACTTAGTTGAGGGAATGGGATGTATGTTTTTAAAAAGAGGTGAATGTGCACGATGCTGGCTAGAGGCCGAACCGCCATGCGAGCCTCCCGCCTGCAGGGGGCGCGCCGCCGCGGGGTGCGAGGCCGTTCTGCCCTCGCGAGCGCCACCTCTGTGGTCGTCCGCGCCCCGCCCGCCGCCGCTGGAGAGGAGGAGCTGCTGCCATCACTGCTGCCGCGGGCGCAGGTACCAGGGTCGGGGCCGTGGGCAGCAGCTGGGCGGGAGCGGGTGACAGCTGCTCTGAGGACCGTGGAGCCCGGCGCGGGTCCGAGCGGCCTCGCCGCGGGCGATGCTGGCAGGAGGGCCCGGGTCAGGCCTGGGAGGTTGCGCGGATGATGCCCGCGGGTATTCGGGAGTCTCAGGCAGCCCACGCCCCAGCCCGATGGCGACGTCCTTCCCAGGCAGGGATGCAAAGCCTAGTTAGGAATTGTCACCACCTTAGCGGGTCACGAGGAGTCCGCAGCCCGGGCGTGCGTGGGCGCTGTGGAGGTGCGTTGTGATCTGCCCAGACGGTCACACTCCCAGGGTATCCCCGGAGAGAAAAGATTTGCACACTTTGTGTTTAGGCCTCGGGTGATCATGAACTTTCACACTTGACACGCGTCGTTAAAAAGCAGTTGGTTTCTCTCCGGATTTCCCAACAACTGTCTCAGGGAGAAGACATTTCTTTTAACAGCGTTCCACAGACTCTAGAATTGGTTGAGGAATGTAATAAGTGCGTACTATTGAAGAGTAAGTAACTCCGCTCACGCTTCAGAACGTGGCATTAATACTTAGTTGCTTCCCAGGGTGCTGTCAGTGGTATGTTGGTTTTTAGGTTACAGTAACAGCTGGCTACCTTCATGTCAGATATTGTACCTAATGTTCCTTTTTAAAACCTTTGCAACAACCCTGACAAGTTCCACCTCTGATTTGCAGATAAAGAAGCTGAGGCACAGAGTCTAAATTAACCTGTCCAAGTCCAGACAGTTGGCAGACTAAGTGGGACCGGAGACACCCAAGACTTCACGCCAGCATCCCTTTACCTTGCAAAGGTAGTGTTCCTTACGATTTTTGTTTATTGATAGAATTCGTAGCCTGGACTGGCTTCTCTTAGACTTAAGCTTATGGTAGTATGCAAGAGCCTGCACCACTGTCCTTTTAGTTCCAAGGGAGTTTAGTGAGAAATGCATTTGTTCTTTAAGCTTTGTAGTGATAATTAAGTTAAATGTCCTGGATTCTCACTGTTTCTGCATAGGTTGATTTGATGGAGAAGTGCGTCTGTGTTTGTCTATCCACATTAGCTGTGTGTTGGTTAGTTGTATTTTCACAGCAGTTCTAGTGAGTGTACCTTGCACACACAGCATTCTGCCAAGCAGAAAGGTTTCCCCACTTCTACAATAAGCTAATGTCTTACAGGACACCAGAAAAACGTGGGAGAACTGCTATGTGGTGAGGAAGGAAGGATGCACAGCACATCCTGTGAGCAAGCTGAGTTAGTGAGTTTGCATCGTGAAACTCATTGGGTTTCATCGTGAGACTGGGATGTGATTTCCCAGTCCCAGAGATTGGGGCGTTAGAGTCCAAGTTCCTTTACTATTGCGGAGACAAAACAACTCCAGGGAGAAAGACAGAGGACTCCAGTCTGTCACCGTGGAGAAGTGATGGTGGCAGGGACGTGAGGCAGCTAGTCGTATTGCAGCGGTGCAGGTCACAAGTCCCCCGTAGGCATGTCCATAGGCCAACCTAACTTAGACACTTTCTCTGACACCCACTTCCCAGGGCTTCCTCCTTGTGTCAAGCTGACAGCTAAAGCTAACCACCACTGAGTCCCAATTTGCTTAGCTGTATTAGGATTTATGTGTTAGGATTTAATACACTAGGATTTAATTCATTAGGATTTAAGAGTTGTGTTGTCCAGAGATGCATGTGACGTGTCAGCACAAGCCTTTAATCCTGGTACTCGGGAGGTAGAGGCAGGTAGATCTCTGTAAGTTAGAGGCTAGCCTGGTCTACATAGAGGAGGACAGCCAGAGCTGTTACACAGAGAAACCCTGTCTCATACTGCCCCTCCCACCCCATAAAGAGTTGTGTTGCCAGGGTTCATGCAGCTGACCCACAGCCTGTTTTTCATGGTGGGACAATTCTAAGAACCAGGGGTAACCTAAGTCCTTGATCTAATGGAGCTAGTGTCCCCTGCATGAAGATGGGGATAATAAAGTGATTTACTTAAAAGTGGAAATAAATCCAGCTAGATGGCAACGATGACTAAGAAGAAGGACAGCAGGACAGCAGGGCAGGGGTGGGCCATGCTGGGAGAGGAACAGCTTTACAGTAGGAAATCATGTCCGAGAGAATGCGCTGAAGTGATAGTGAAGGCGTGCAGGGCAGGGGCAAGGGTCAACAAGCAAGGGGCACAGCAAACACAGAAACCTAGAGAACACCAGCCTGTTGGAGGACTCACAAGGAGCCACTGGGTTTGAGCAGAGCGCGTCAGGGAGGAATGAAGCTAGAAGCCTAGTGGATGCGAGTAAAGACGGGCGTCTCCGAAGGCTGGAGGAGGTGGTCGGAGCGCTGGGGTCAGAGGAGGAGGTGGTCGGAGCGCTGGGGTCAGAGGAGGAGGTGGTCGGAACGTTCGGGTCAGAGGAGGAGGTGGTTGGAACGTTCGGGTCAGAGGAGCAGCAGGACCTGACTTAAGGTGGACAGGCTGACTGTAAGACCAAAGATGGAGTCAGAGAGGGAAGCACCATAGCCCTTCATTATTCCCAGGGATATAATCCAAGACCTCCATGAACACCTGGAGCCTTGGATAGTACCAGGTCCTTTATATAGTGTGCTATTTTTCCTTTATATACGTGTACATGATAAAATTACCTAACAAAGTAGGCACTGTAAGAGGTTATTGACAGTAACAAAATAGAACAATAAATAACATTATGCTATAATAAAAGTTACTTGAATTGGTCTCTGCCTATTTAAGAATATATATTGTATGTCCATCTACTTACGGGGTTTGAGGTGACAAGATGTCCGTATGGTGAGATGAAGCGAAGTGAATGATAGAGGCATTTCCACATGAGCCAGAAGCATTGCATTGCCAGTGCCGTGGCAACTGATCTGATAGTCTAGATGGTGGCTAAATGCCTGTGGTAAACACAGGGCCTGCTACACAGAGGGTGACTCATGCCCAGGCTGGGACAGAGCTGGAAGGCCTGAGAAATGATGAATTCTTTCTGCGATCTCCCATCTATGTCCCGGACTACGATTGACCGTGGGTTGTTGAAAGCAACAAAAGTAAAGCCACGAATGAGGGCTCTGTGTGGTAAGAGCGGTCACGTTCGAGAAAAAGATTTGCCGGCTACCGAAAGCAGATGTGGGGGTAGGTGTCACACGAAGCAGAAGTTGGGTTTAGTCATAGTTGAGATGCCTGCTCAAATACATCAGGAGAGACGAGGATTCAAGACAGAGGTAGTTATCAGGAAGACGGGGCATCGGCCAGTTTTTACTCCGTATAACAGAATTCCTGGTATAAATAAGTTGAGGAGAGGAAAGATGTATTTTACATGTAACTTAGAGATCGTAGTCTATAGTCCTTGTTCTGCTGCTTCTAGAGCCACTGTGAAGCAGAATTCCACGGGGCTGGGGACAGGTGGCAGGGCTGCTCACCTCATGGTGACAGGAAGCAGAGAGAGAGAGAGTCACATGCTTGCAGTGGTCACTTCCTCCAGCTGGACCCACAACTGAAAATGTCACAGTCTCTCCCAGTAACCCCAGCCGC
>NC_034606.1:3464735-3473190 GCF_900095145.1 Mus pahari | reverse complement strand
TGGGGACACCCCAGCCGCGGGAACCAGGCCCCCAGTACCGCCTTGGGGACACCCCAGCCGCGGGAACCAGGCCCCCAGTACCGCCTTGGGGACACTGTGTCCAAACCACAGCAGGTAAGGTTAAAGGCAGGAGGCGAAGGGACTGAGCACTGAGCCATGGGACCTCTATGCTCAGCGATTGGTGTGACTGAGAACATTAAAGGACACGGGAGAAACTGTGGAATCATTGAGGGAAGGGCTAAGTGTGGAGTGCAGGGAGAAAGGGACTGGTGTGTCACCCGCTCACTGGACGAGCTCTGTGACAGACGTATAAGTGGCAGATGACAAGATGGTTGTATGAACAAGGTTGGGATGTTTGCCATACAAGAAATGAAGAACTTATGTCTGTTTACATATTAAAAGTAGTATCCCGGGCTGTACTAAGTGTATTCTACATCGTCAGCATTCCTCTGGGGTTTATAAATAATCGTTAAAATCTTTCATCTAAATTACCACTTTAGTAAACCTGGAGAACAGTGGAATGTGAAGTTAGGAGAAGGAGAGAATTAGAGCAGAGCCTGTGGTACTGGAGTAGGATGTGAGTAACCGGGCATCAGAGTGTGTAAGACTCTCCCAGTAAGACCAGCAGGACAGTGCCAGCGGCTGGCCTTGAAGCTGTCTGGAGAGCCTTAGCAACAGTCGTGCCAGAGATTTCTCCCTGTTTGGTCCCTAGAGGGGGCTCAGGCAGAGATTGAAGGATATAAAAGAAATATCCATAAAGAGAGGGAGTGGGGTCTTGAGATGGTCAGAGGTCCCTGTGCTTTACAATCAGCAGTGGCAGCTAAGAGGGTGGTGAGGCCTCCCGGGTGTATCTGTTTAAGTGGTGTTGACACCTGTAACCATCTGGTAAACCGTAACTACAAACCAGGGCCAGCTCAGTACAGATAGAAGGAAGGCTCGTTGGGATGAGGCTTGCCGGAGAGACAGGCTGAAGGCCAAGGACATATGTACAAGCTGTCTTGAACCTGAAGCATGGCTTTAATTTGTCTTTGTCTCTTCTTATGCCTCTGTAGCTTAAGATACAAAACATTTCTGATTCATTTCACTTTCCAGAATCCAAAACCTGTGCATTCTTGGGTATAATTTGTCCCATGAACTCAACAATAAGAAACTTGTTATAGCATCTGGAGCCTGTGAGGTCATCGTCTTCTGAAAGCATCTTCAAGAACAATTCTCATGTCATCATGACCTTTCTGAACAGTGTGGTCCTTTTGAGTACCAACCAGAACAGTGCTCAGAGTAGCAGTTATTCAAACTTTAAAGAATTGTTAAGTGTTAGCTTGTCATGTCTCTAATGACAGGCCATACAGAACATTTCAAAAAATGAGAACATTTACCATTATCTCCAGTCTCCTCAGTATTAGTCATAGTCATGTGGTTTTAAGAGATAGTGAATAAGAACTGGAAGAAAACTGAGGCGTGTATGTAAAATAGCCAGGAGCTTTAACTCCTGGGGTCTGGGTCTCCACTGGATGATCTGTCCAGGCGGGAGATATTATTCACAGTTGAGGCCAGACCCTGCAAGACAGCGGGTCTGAGTGTAGCTGTTGTAGGGAGTGCTCTGCGTTCAGGGAGCTCGTTCTCCCGTGTTGTCACACTGACCTTTGAGCTTCTGAACAGTCTGTACAGATAGCCTGAGTGGAGGCTGCAGAGATGGCTCCGTGGCTAAGAGAGTAGTGCGCTCTTCCAGAGGACCCACTTATGTGCAGTGGCTCAAAGCCTCCCGGAACTCCACTTCCAGGGGATCCTGTGCCTCTGATCTCTCCACACACGCACAGCGCTACCCCCACCACATATCCATAATTCCTGGGCGCTGACGTGGGACCTGCCAGCCTCTGTCCCTGTCTCAGAAAGATTCCCCAGATCTCTGAGAGACTGCACTTGCCTGCCTGTGTGACACCTTGCTAGGAGAGGCTGGCTTAGTCGGACGGAGACTTGCTTTGATTCGTTCCTCTTCTACTTGAAAGTATTCTGCAGGAGGGGCTCCGGACTTGCTGGATCTGCTCTGCCTCAGTTACGGGCATTCCCCACTTCCTACCCCACCACAGTTTCCTAAGTGAAGGCATGATTCAGCTACAACCTAACTCCTGCCTGTGATCCTTTACGTATTCTTAGCCCATCATCTGGGCTTGACATTGTGAGAAGGAGAAAACTCCACAATTTTTTATTATGTCCTGATCCTTGAACTCATCCTACCTTCACTAGGCCTCAAAAGATGACCCCTACACGTCATCGCCAAGAGAGGAGCGAGCCAGAGCTCCCTGTAACGCTCAGGTACTTCTCGACCATCAGCGAGGTTTCCGCTTTAGACATCCAACACCTGTGCGGCAGGGCCTTCTCCCAATTCAGGGTCATTTAGCAACTGCTATTTAACAGCTGTTGGGAAGGAAAGCTGGCTGCTTGTTCCTCTGCAGTTGTGTGTTAGGTCCAACCGAGGCCTCCGGGGTAGCATACCAACTTTGTAAGAGTGGCTGCGTTTTAAGGGTCTATAAAGGTCACTTGGCATAATAGAAAAGTACTATGTGTGTAGCCTCGCGGCAGCCCAAAGACGTCTACTAGACCCCCTTCAAGGCTGTGTGAAGGAAGAAGTTGCTCCCCGTGTAGTTCAGATAGAGGCTTTGCATGAAGGTTGCAGTACCTGCCAGTCACTGTACATAATTCTGTTTTCACATACATGTTGTCTCCAAAACTAAACCACGCTGAAGACTGGATGCCTCACAAGGTGTTGCTGTTGGATATGAGAAATGCTGTTAAATCAGTTGTTGTCCATCAGCACACTGGGGCAGAATGCAGAAGGCTCCTCCTCCCAGGGCTTTAATGTCCAGGCAGTTCAGTATAGATTTCAGACCCCATGCAGTAAGAGTTTCAAAAACTGCATACTTATATAGTAAAGAATCTAGAAAACAAAAGTATTAACCTATTTGTCTTAGTTAGGGTTTTACTGCTGTGAACAGACACTGTGAACAAGGCAATTCTTATAAAAAACAACATTTAATTGGGGGCAGGCTTACAGGTTCAGAGGTTCAGTCCATTATCATCAAGGTGGGAGCATGGCAGCATCCAGACAGGCATGGTGCAGGAGGATCTGAGAGTTCTACATCTTCATCCAAAGGCTGCTTGCTTGTGGAAGGCTGACCTAGGGTGAGAGTATTAAACTCACACCCACAGTGACACACCTACTCCAGCCAGGTCACACCTATTCCAACAAGGCCACACCTCCAAATGGTGTCACTCCGTGGTCCAAGAATATACAGACCATCACACTATCTAAATTAGCAATGATTACTTTTATGGAAATTTATTTAGATTGATTTGAATTTATTATCTTTTCTAAAAAAGTTGAGTTGTGACTAAACTCTAGTCAATAAAGCAATAAATAATCTAAATATTGCCAGAATACAGCAGACGTCCCTGTTTTAGTGATTTTAGTTTCTTCTGGGTGGAGAAAAATATTGGGTAAAGGTTTGCTTGTTATCTCAGACAGTGAGGAATGCTTAGGTCCAGGAATTCAGTCACGTCCTGCACACTAGAGGACATTGTCAAAGACTTTGTTATTGTTGTTCCACAAAACCTTACTTGTATTCAGTGACTACAGGACTGCTTCAGAACATTGTGCCCTGCTACTTCCTGTGGAGTGAGCAACACTGCAGAGCTGGATTGCTCTTGGGATGAGGGAGTCCATTAGGAATGTGAATACATGTGCCTGTGCCCTTGCCTGAGGTCTGTGGTATGTGTGCACTTGGGTTATGAGCAGTCACTGCGCACTGGGAGAGCTAGGAGTGCATACGGGCATGGTTGGTTGGTTTCTATCTGGAAGCCACTGGACTCCTTTACAGGGACAAGAGCAACCAACAGTACAGACTCCAGGTTGGGCTCCCTCTCTCACACACTGCTTCCCTCTGCTGCTTTCTGTCATGTTAGGCAGGGCATGCACTGAGATCTCACAGTCCTCCCTGTGGCCCTCCCTGCAGTCCTCCCCACAGTCCTCCCTGCAGTCTTCCCCACAGTCCTCCCTGTGGCCTTCCCTGCAGTCCTCCCCACAGTCCTCCCTGTAGCCCTCCCCTCAGTCCTCCCCACAGTCCTCCCTGCGTCCCTCCCTGCAGTCCTCCCCAAAATCCTCCCTGTAGCCCTCCCCACAGTCCTCCCCACAGTCCTCTCCACAGTCCTCCCTGCGCCCCTCCCCGCAGTCCTCCCCACAGTCCTCCCTATGGCCCTCCCTGCAGTCCTCCTGCCTTGCGCACTGAGATCTCATGGCTCCCCTTCCCAACATGCTAGTTTTGTATACATTTGCTCCAGCTATCTTAGCTTTAATACCTGCTTCTAATTGCTCCTCCATAGGTGTGATGTCACCAGTGCATTTGAACCAGGAGTGTAGCACTTACTCATGCTTTCCCAGTGACTTTCAAAATGAAAATCAGATCCATACTGTATGTACTTGATTGTTGATCCTGACTAGGGAGAGATGCCAGGCTGTCAGCCCAGCCCAGACTAAGGCTCTCTATTAGTTTCTGGATGTGAAGAATTTGATCCCAGAACTTCTGTACTTTGGTCCAAGACTGTGAATCTAGGATTTGGGATGTAAATGGAAAGGCATGTTCCATAGAACTTTCCATCAAGTCGGTGGCTCTCAAGCGTCTGCCCAAACCTCCTTGCTTGCTCTTTAGGTTCCGGTCACATTTGAGGGCTGAAGGATAGCGGGGGTAGGGTGAGAGATGGTACCAGGGCCGCACACAGGGCGAGTTCTAACTGTGAGACTGTACCACCCCTCACACCTGACCGCATACTCATGGCAGTGTCCACGAGTCCGCCTGTGTGCCCGTCTGTGGGCAGGCCTCATGCTTGGCTGCCCCCACTGTAGGCTACTCCAGGCATTGTGTTTTTCCTCTGCAGGTCTTTTTTGTGGAGGCTTTTCTCCCCACTAGATGTCACCCCATTGCTAGAAGCTACTCTGTTACCTGGGATGGACATGCCTTTCAAGTTTGCTTCCACACACAGGGTACTGTAGTGCCTGGGACAGTAATTGCCACAGACTGAGGACTAAGTCACACAGCTGAGAAGGAGCCAAACTGGATTCACTCCCAGGCAGCGCAGCGCCACACACATCTGGATGGAGTGGCCAAACTTTGTCAGCTTCCAGCAACAAGAAAATGAGCTCTACAGTCCTGAGAGTTGCTCCTCATACGGGTCGGACTTCACGTCCCTCCCTCCTGATTTCTCTGGGATTTGGACTTTAAGTGCAACCAGCTCAATGATGGATTGCAGGCAGTGGATGTTTAGTGATTGATGCTGCCTTCTGTGATCCAGGCTGCTGCCTAGCACCCTGCTTCAGCAGTTCTTCATAGGAATTGAGCCGGGTACACTACTGCACCAAATGGGCCCAAGGGAAATCTGAGGGTGGGTGACAGGCGATTTAAGAACAAGACCTGGCTGCAGGGGCTGCTGCAGAGACAAGACAGAACCAGACCGGTTTGTCCGGTAGAGCTATATGCTCTGGCTCTTTGCGAACCTTTCCCCCTCTTATGAATAGTATTTTCTCTCTAAGAGTTATTTGTGGAGCTAGGGTAGCTCAGTGATTGACCTTGCTTTTGCAAAGCCCTGGACTCAAATTTTATGACCCTGCAAAAATCAATTAGCTAAAGTTAGAGGTTAGCTTCCACTTACTTTGTGGAGAATATGCACTGAGAATTCCGGAGGCTGAGGGTGACTTCCAGAGCCTTGCTTCTCCCTGAAGATGACACCTGGAGGACTCTTTCCTGCCTGCGCTTTGTGAGTAGTCACAGCTCCACGTCACAGTCACGCCCCTGTACTCTCCTTCTCACTCCCCACTTGAGTGCCTGGCAGTCACTTGGGTGGCCTGGCAGCTTGCTGCTTCACCTCAGGTGTTCTGGGGAATGTGCACAGGCCCCATGGCCATGCGTGTCACAGAACAGTGCATTCTTTCTCACACTGCACCTTGTTTTAGGTGACGTTCCTTGATTGCTTGTCTCTGGTCTTTTCTGTATAACCACGTACATTTCTGTCCAGGTCTTTGAAAGACCAGCCATCTCCTTGGCCTGAAGTCTAAAGGGACTCTCACAGAAATTCAAGGATGGTGAAACTTAGCTTGAAGTTGTTAGGGTTACATAACATTCAGTAAAATCCCCAAGTATATGCCTGCTCCACTTGGGCCCAGCATTGAAGGAACAGAAGGAACAGGGCCTCTGTGTGTATGGGCTGATACCTGCCTCAGAGCCAAGAGCAGACGCGATGCTCTGGAGCCAGGCAGCCCGGGCCGCAGAGCCGAATAGAGAGGCTGAGAACCTGCCAGACTCGGTGCCTGTGAGCTCTGCACTCCCGGACCCTCGGGAAGGGGCTTAGATACAGTCAGTTGGCCCAGTACCCAGTCCCAGTAGTGTTCCAGACAGATTTCCCCTGAGAAACTGTGCAGGCTGAGCCTGTGAATTAGAGCCTTCTCCGTAGGGGCTGGCAAGATGGTGCAGAAGATAAAGCTGCTTGCAGCCCAGTTGGATGGCCTGCGTTTGATGCGTGGGACCCACATGGTAGAAGGAGAGAACCAACTTCCACAAGCTGTTCTCTGGCCTTCTCACGTGTACAGTGACATGCCCATGCACATAAGTGAATCGTTTTTAAAGAGCCTTCTCTGTAGACGCCCGCTCTGCGCTGCTGCTCTTTCTTCAGGGTTCCTTTTGAGAGGCTTTACTTTCTTCTCAGCTGAAATGGAGGGCAGGAGGGAACTGGTGAAGCAGGGAGGGCTGTGGCTAACGCAGGCAGGGCTAGCCTCAGCTTGTGGTTTTTCAGGTGCGAGCTCTCTGGAACAGTAATGGGACTTGGTACTAGAGCTGCCTACTGTGTGCCTAGCCTCCAGGGAATTCAGACCACAGAACCCAGGTGGAGTGGGGCTTCGGTGCTGTGACTCTCTGTGGGCACAGCTGCTGCCTTGCTGCCTTGGTCTGTGTTTCTCGTCCTCATCTCCATTCTTAGATGCTGGGAGTCCTGAGGTGACCATCAGACAGCAGAAGAGGGGTAATTCCGTAAAAATCAGTGTGTTAGTTCCTTTAACTTGTAAAATGAAGTCTTAAACCCTGCACCTCAGATAAAGTGTTCTTCAAGGTAGATTACGTTGGGTCGTGGGCTTCCCCCAGGTACTTCCGTTAACTCTGTAGAGCATCTCTCACAAGAAGGAAGTGTATGAAGAAGAATTTCCATGCAGTAAAGGAGTGCCAGCTGTAATGTGTCCATGTAGAGATGGCTCGTTCTTCAGCTTAAAGTTCACATGTGTTTCCTTTTAAGGTCATGACTTAAAATCTAATTGTATTTTAGCTTTAAAATATTTCAGCCCTTTATTGTGATAAAAATGAAGAGTTTTACAGCAATTTAATTGCCATTTTGATCCTGCAGATATGAAGAAAAGAAACTCTTTTAGTGGAAAATAAAACATAGTAGATACTTTTGTGATTATTGTTCGGTAAGGAAATGTGAGGTAGGAATGGTGATAGGGTCCCTCTGACTACCTGCCGCTGGCCTCACTGGCTCTCCCTCGCCCCATCTCCCGCTGCAGGAGTGGCCGGCCACCACACACCATGTCCTACGTTTTTGTGAATGATTCTTCACAGACTAACGTGCCCTTGCTTCAAGCTTGCATCGATGGGGACTTCACCTATTCCAAGAGGCTTTTGGAGAGTGGCTTTGATCCAAATATCCGAGACAGCAGAGGCAGAACGGGCCTTCACCTCGCCGCGGCCCGAGGGAACGTGGACATCTGCCAGCTGCTGCACAAGTTTGGAGCTGATCCACTGGCCACGGATTATCAGGGGAACACGGCCCTCCACCTGTGTGGCCATGTGGACACCATCCAGTTCTTAGTTTCCAACGGACTCAAAATTGATATTTGGTGAGTTCTCTGTTCCCATTAGATAGATGTGCAGGCTGTGGGCTGATCACCACCTGATCCATTGTAATGACAAGTTCAGAAAGGTATGGAAGCCTGTGCACTTAGTAGGGCAGTGTGGGAGCCCTAGAGCTTCATGTACAAGTGCATGGGTGCGTGTAAGTGTGCATGTGCGCCCGTGGGTGCGTGTGTGCCTGTGTGCCTGTGTGTGTGTGTGGTGTGTGCATGTGTGTGTGCCTGTGTGTGTGTGTGTGTGTGTGGTGTGTGCATGTGTGTGTGCCTGTGTGGTGTGTGTGTGCGCCTGTGTGGTATGTGCATGTGTGTAAAACAGTAGCTGGTCTCTGTTAGTTATGAAGTATAGCTCAACAACAGAAGGAAGAGGACAGTTTCATCAGCTTGTTCTAAGCTCACAGTAGAGCTCCCTATAGCGGCTTCATTTGAAATTAGTTTTTAGATTTCTCCCGTGCAGGTATCTGTCTGTTGTATACAGGTATCTGTCTGTTGTATGCAGGTATCTGTCTGTTGTAT
>NC_034606.1:3460298-3461640 GCF_900095145.1 Mus pahari | reverse complement strand
CAGGTATCTGTCTGTTGTA
Organism: Mus pahari; assembly: GCF_900095145.1. Taxonomy (NCBI): domain Eukaryota; kingdom Metazoa; phylum Chordata; class Mammalia; order Rodentia; family Muridae; genus Mus; species Mus pahari. Next base: position 3,461,621 of record NC_034606.1, on the reverse strand, counting down.
TGCAGGTATCTGTCTGTTGTATGCAGGTGTCTGTCTGTTGTATGCAGGTATCTGTCTGTTGTATGCAGGTGTCTGTTGTATGCAGGTGTCTGTCTGTTGTATACAGGTATCTGTTGTATACAGGTATCTATCTGTTGTATGCAGTTATCTGTCTGTTGAGTGTTATTCCTCAGCCCTCTCTTTTCTCATGTTACACGTGAGACAGGCATGTCAAGAAGTCATCCAGCTTAGAGAGACTGGAGTCCTGTGTCTCCTGTCAGAAATGCTGGCCCACCCATCATAGCTGCGTGCCTGAGTCCTCTTCAGGTTGAGAACACCGTGGGGTCTGTGTTGTTGGACAGTGACACCAATCTCCTGAGTAAAAGGGCCAGCTCCCCTCAAAGCTGAGCTTGAACGTGAAGCTGCAGGTTCCTGCTGTCAGAGCATGGCCACAGGACAGAGCAGGACAGCAGCTGACAGTGGTGTCAGCATGGTCGAGTCTGCTCTGCTCTTCCTTTGCTGGAGTCAGACAGTTCAGCACTCAAGGCAGCTTTCATTCTTAGACCTCTGTATATACGTAAATATATGTCTGCATACATATGTGTAAGTATGCATGAACATATACATACATGAATATACTCACAGTCTGTACAAAGACTGAGTTTAGGACTATAGGACTAGACGTCCTAATTCCACCCTAGAAGTTCTTTTTTTCTCTTTTATTTACTGTCATCTGTTCTTTGTTTTTCCTAAATGTTCTTTTTTTTCAGTTCCCTGGAAGGAAAAATCCAGTTAATTCAAGTGTCGGTTTCTGGCCTGCTTGGCTTTGCTATGTTTGACCTATAAACCATTGGCCTACACTTCACTCACTGATGGGAGCTAGCCACGTGGTGTTGCCAGTGCAGTGACCCCCTTTTTTTTGTGACCCTTTTCAGCAATCATCAAGGTGCTACCCCCTTAGTTCTGGCAAAGCGCCGGGGCGTGAATAAAGATGTTATCCGACTGCTGGAGTCTTTGGAAGAACAGGAAGTAAAAGGATTTAACAGAGGCGCGCACTCGAAGCTGGAGACCATGCAGACGGCAGAGAGCGAAAGGTACTCAGCTGTCTAGGGCACGGCCGGTCACTAAGCGACTTTGTCTGAACCTCACGTGTGTGCTGTGGCTTCACATTACAGTTGCAGAACTTGACTGAAGTGCCCAGTGACAATGTGGTCACTCAGAGTGTCAGAAAGATGCACCACAGTGGGTGAGTTGGACAGGAGACAGTTAAAGGCAGAGTCTGAGGGAAGGAGCTTCCGCATTTTAAGTGTAGATCACAAGAATGGATTTTTTTTTTTTTTTTTT
>NC_034606.1:3449244-3457553 GCF_900095145.1 Mus pahari | reverse complement strand
ATTCCTGGGATGAAGCCTACTTGGTCATGATGAATGATCATTTTGATGTGTTCTTGGATTCGGTTTGCGAGGATTTTATTGAGTATTTTTGCATCAATAAGAATGGATTTATTAAAGACAGAAGTTGGGTTGCACCAGAGACAGCAAATGCATTCCAGGGGGAGGTGCTGGAGTGCTAGGAAATCCGCAGGAGGAGGAAGACTCATAAGCAGACACAGTCACCGAGTCTCACGCCTGCAGTACTGGGCCTCAGGGATGAGCAAGAAGAGAATGTCCACAAATTCTAAGCCAGCCTGGGCTACATAGTGAGACCCTGGTTATGGGGGTCTCTATCATACACAAGTGCTCCTGACTCAAGCAAAGGAGAAAAAGTAGTGTTGACACGAGTGGGAAGCTCTGTGTAATTGGAGCTCAGGTGTGGGACTGGCCAGGTCTTCATGTGTGACTGCTCCTCCCCGTCACCTAGCTGGGTGGGGAGCACAGGCGAGGTCAGTCAGAGTCGGCAGAGTGCTCTGCTCTGCCCGGATGGCAGGGAGTCTGTGGTCCTTGGGGTCCCAGCTTTGCAGCTGTTAGCGGACCGTCCAGGCCTCTGGGCTCCATACACCGTCTGGATCACCGGGGTCTGCCCTTCCCAGCCCAGCTCTGTGATGCCAGCTTCCTTCCTCTGCTGGCTATGGCTCCACGCCCTTTGTCAGTTGCAAGCACTTCCTGTTTTCCTAAGGGAGTTCAAAGATTTTTGCTGTGAACTGGTGATGCTCCTGAGTTTTCCAGAGGCTGACAAGTAGGCAAAGTAACAGGCTCAGACACACGCGTGGGCAACCCTCTCCTTCACCTCCGCGGGGGTTCAGAGTCTGTGTGCCAAGGGCAGGCAACAGTGCTTAACTCTGCCTCTGCTAAGTAATGGGAAACATATTTTCTTCTTTCTATAACATAATAGATTATTGTAAGCTTCTTAAAGATGTATGTGTGTTTGTGTGTCTGTCTGACTGTGTGTATTTGTGTACACTGATTGTGCATCTGTGCACTACTAGAGAGGTCAGAAGAGTTTTCTGGTGCCCATCAACCACTCTCCACCCATTCTTTGGAGGCAGGGTTTTATCCTGAACACAGGCCTATGTTTTTTCCACTTCTTCCCCTCCCTAGGAGCTGGCGTTATCAGACCTGTGGGGCGCCTGGCCTGTTATGTCAGTGCGGGGGTTTGAGCTTCACTCCTCAAGATGGCACGAAAATGCTCCTAACTGCTATTTGTTTTTCCAGCCCCAGTCTTCTCGTGAATGCACGTGTTTCTTGGTGCATTCTGGAGGGCTCACTGGATCCCACCCAGTAGGTCTCCTTCTCAGAAATACGTTTGGACTGTATTTACCTGTCACAATTACTAATTAACTAAGTCATGAGTAGTTGGTATATTTTGGTAGCAATGTGGACTTCTGCTTTCTTTTGCCCACATTGGCCTCTGTGGACACTGAAGTGTCTGGATGTCCTACCTGCTGTCCTACCTGCTCCTGCCCCCAATGCCACAGTAGCCGGGATTAAATTCCACTTAAAATCAACGTTATAAAAGTGCAAATCAAGCCACAGTGGACTCGCCCTTACCTCTGAGGGCAGGTGTACCCAGGCAGGTAGGCCATCACTACTGTTGTTGAGGTTGTGGGGGAAATGGACTCCTGAAGCCAGCATACAGAGTTACTATGTGAACCCGCAGTCCCACGCCTAGGTACGTACTAAATGTCCATCCACTAAGGAAAGAATAAGCATTACCTGTTTACCCAAAGGAATACTACTCTGCTGTAAAAGCTAATAAAATATTGATAGATGCTTCAGTCGGGATAAATATTGATAAAATGCTGTATGGAAAAAGCAGGCATTAAAGGACACATACTATTTATTCTGTTGGTATGAAATGCCCAAACAGGGAAATTCATAGGAACAAAGTAGATTGTGGGTCCCTAGGATCTGAGAGGACAATGAGGGTGACTAATGAGTACAGAGTTCGAGACAAGCGCTGATGACATATTGGGAATTACGTAGTAGAAACAGTTCACACCTTTGAAAGTCCACTAAGTTCAGCCAGCAGGGCACATGGCTCTGATCCCAGCACTGGAAGGCAGAGGCAGGAGGATCTCTGTGAGTTCCAGGCCACCCAGGGCTATACAGTGAGACATAAACGATGAACTTTTTAGCACAAATCATAGCAATATACAAGTAGAGGGAAATTCAGCGGGTTCAGTAGGAGGTGGCATTATAGCTTAACTGTGACCACCTTCCAAGCAGTGTGTTTGCAATGTATTTTCCATAGGGTTCTGTGAGGCATAGGTTAGCTTGTGTAGGACTCAAAAAAATCAGGTTGATGAAAAGTATTTATTCATCTGCATATTATTCTAAGTTCAGGTTTATTCTCTTAAAAATACTTGTTTTATGTGTATGGATGTTTTGCCTGCATGTATGTGTATGCATCACATATGTGAATTTCCAACAGAGGCCAGAAGAGGGCATCAGATCCCCTGAAACTGAAGGTACATATAGTTGTGAGCTGCCTTGATGGTGCTAGGATTCAAGCCTAGGTCCTCTGGAAGAACCCTTAACCACTGAGCCATCTCTCCAGCCCTCAACTGTATTGTTGTTATGACAATTGGATGACAGAAACAGTGCTGCTGAGTGTTTAAAAAAGGCTAAGCCAGGTGTGGTGGCCCATGCTTGAAATCCCAGCAGTGGGAGACAGAAGCAAGAAGCCACAAGTCTGAGGGTAGCCTGGTCTACATGGTGAGTTTGAGGCTGGTCCAATAAGACCTTATCTCTCTCTCCATATATATATATATGGATTGTGTATGTATATACATATACACACACATATATACATATATATACATATATATACATATGTATATATATGTATGTCAAGGCTTCGAGGCATTGCTGCGTGCTGGTTTTGTTCTGTGCCATTGTCTGGGAGAAAGGAAAGGAAGGGGTTGTGATGGTAGTGAGCTTCCGTGACCAGTGGACAGCTCATACATGTGACCATGGTCTTCATGGCTCTAGGCCGCATGTTGTAACATAGCTGAGTGCACCCTGTAAATGTTCAGTCTACCACAGAGTGACCTTCACACCCCAAAGATAGAGCCCCTGTTTTCTCTCTGGTATTCACACTGCTCATGAAAGGGTCATGAACACTTGAGTCTGTTTGTAGACTATTCACATTACCATTTTAAACATTTAAAAATTTAACATTTAATTTAAACATTTAACATTTTAAAATGTTCAAAATGAAAATTCACAATTTGATGCTTTGTGTTCATAAAAATAACAAAATCAGTAAATTAGATAATAAACAAGTATAGTATGTGGATGTGAAGGTTGAAAGGGATTTATCTTAATTTAATAGTTTTCAGCTAGGCTCAGTCTTCTTGCCAAAGAAAAATAAACTCATTTCCTGTTGAGGTATAAGAGAGATAAAGTTAGTAGAAGAAATCCGGGGACACACACACACACACATACACACACACACACACACACACACACACACACACACACACACACCAATGTTCCCAATGCTCAGGAGGCTGAGGCAATATTGAGAGTTCAAGGCAAGCCTCAGCTACAAAATGAGTCCTAGGCCAGGCAGGGCTGCATAGTAAGACCCTGTGAATGAACGAATGCATGCATGAATGAATGAATGAATGAATGAATGAGTGAAGAGCAAATGAACAGTGGGGAAAGCTGATGACAGTTCCTGGTCAGCACGATGGCTCAGTGGGTAAGAGCATTGCCATGAGAGCCTGAGTCGGAGGGAGAGAAATGAGTCTCTGATGCTGCCTTCTGACCTCACATGGCATCGCGTGTGTCTGTGTGCAAGTGCACAGAAGATAATTAAAGACTTTTTAAGACCGTCTACGTGTACTGGAGGCTGAGCAGTAAGCTTCCATTACTAGATTTTATTTAGAGAGCTAAATTAAGACTAACTAAATTAAGAGAGAAATTCCCTCTTCTAAAGTTTTAGATTTTATTTCATGTGTTTGAGTGTTTATCCTCACGTGTGTATATGTGTGCTGCATGTGGCTGGTACCTATAGAAACCGCAAGAGGTGTCTGGTCCCTGGAACTGGAGTTATGGTGAGTGTGTCCTGCCATGTGGGTGCTGGAAGTTAGCCAGGTCCTCTGCAAGAGCAGCTAGTACTCTTATCTGCTGAGCCATCTCCAGCCCCTCTGCTTGACTCTTGTAAATGTAAAACAAAATATGTTTTGGTTAATGTCTTGATGGAGACAAGGAATTTGACCTATTTTAAGATCTCTGCTTGGGGCACCTTTAAAAACAATGTTTGCAATGCATTTTTTGACAATCTTGTATATGTGTACAGTGTACCCTGATGGGGTTCACCCAGCTTACCCCTCCCGCGTCCCCAGACACTTACTGGGACTTCCTGATAGGATCTTAATTTGCCTGCTAGATAGTAAGCCAGGGACCTAATTGGAGCAGTATGTGGTTTAGGGCTGTGCGGATCCCCAGGAGTACATAAGCAGTCCACCCCTGGGCAGCGTGCCTCTGTAGCGAGTTCCCCAGGGCTGCAGCAGAGTCCCTCCCTTCCTTCGCACAGCCACTTGTCTTGTGTCATGCCTTCTGGTGGAGTGTGTTTTCACGCCCCTTTCTTTCTTTGCTCCTCCCACAGTGCCATGGAAAGCCATTCTCTGCTCAACCCCAACCTCCAGCAAGGCGAAGGTGTCCTGTCCAGCTTCCGGACCACGTGGCAGGAGTTTGTGGAGGACCTGGGTTTCTGGAGGGTCTTGCTGTTGATCTTGGTCATTGCTTTGCTGTCTCTGGGCATTGCCTACTACGTGAGTGGGGTGTTGCCCTTTGTGGATAACCAGCCTGAGCTGGTGCATTGAGGGCTTTCAGAGATAGGCAAGGGGCCGGTCAGTATAGCTTTTCAGTTCTTAGACTATTTCTTAGGCGAGGCAGTGAGGCCTGTCTGTGTTTAGGATTTGTATTGACCGTGATCCTTACAGAGGAGTGATGTGCCCTACTGAACTTTGTCCTGTCGTTGGTTGCACTCATCCTCAGCTACCCTCTGATGCAGCCTGTGGCTGAGGAAGGCATCTCCAGGCTTGTGTGATCCAAGTGCGGTGATGACCAGGTGGACACTCAAGGCAGAGGCTCGGGAGGTCTCACAGTGGGGTCCGGACCCTGATGGAGAAGCAGTGACACAGTGGAGTCCCGACCCTGATGGAGGAGCAGGGACCAGAAAGCAGAATGCTTTTCTAGGATTCCATTTGCCAGTGGCTTTGTTTTCTCTCATTTGTTCCTTTTGCAATAGTTGCATTCTGTTTTTATTTACTTTCCTGGCAAGAGGAGGGAGCGAAAACTTTCAACTTGAATTTTAATTACTTTTACAATCTATACGACAAAGTAGAACTGTTAGGAATTTTGACTTTAAAAGTATGTAGTCAGACAGTAGACAGGGTTAGAAAGCTAACCGTCTTCTCTCTGACGTGATGGACCTGATCGGGGTTTAGTTGCCACGGAGCGATTTTGATTCAGTCTAAACTGATTGTTTGCACTGTCTGAAAACCAACTTTTTATGAGTTCAGCTCACTCTTCAATCTCCTCCCATTTTTACTTTTGAGATGTCCCATTTAGGGAACCTCCAGGAAATTCTTTGTAGTGAATAGTCGTTAGAGAGTCCCCTCCTTCACTGTCACCACACTCAGGAGTGCCACCGAGACAGTCTGTAAGGCAGCTGTGTCATGAGGCTCACCACAGTTAACCATTGGTCTGAACGAGCACATTGAGGTCCGCAGGAGTCCAGTGTGGAGGGGAGGGGGATTTCTGAGTACAGAGACCTGGACAGTGCTCCGCTGCTGCTATGATGTCGTCCCCTGTGTACAGGAGCGTTCACACAATGATTAGGAATCTGGGCCCTACATCACAGCTTCTCAGTGTCTCTGAAAGCCCTCTTTGCTTCTGTGGTATAGAAATCATGTTTCTTACGATATTACAGAGCACGGAGGTTTACAAATTGAGTACAATTTGAAACTTGCAGTGAAGAGCTAAGGGTTCTCTTTTCTCTGGCAAAGGCACCCCGCCCACCTGTCTGGGTAGAGTGGCCCCTCTGCGAGTGGTACCTTCTCCTCTGCTTTCGGATCTGTAGCACTGACACTTTGTTCAGGTGGCTTTATCCTGTCTGAAGGGACTGTTTTACAGCTCTTCACTGGTATTTCAGAATCAGCTTGCAGTGTCTTGCTTTTAACTAATCATGTTTGGTAGACGCAGGCTTTTGTTTTTGCATGGAGAACACTAGCATTCAAGTTCAAAGCATGTTCAGAATGAATGCTTGGGAATTAGTTTCCCCTCTGTATGTCAGAATATATGTAATATGTAAATATTTTGCCTCTACGATCCCTGCTTCCTGTCCAGTGTTGGTTTCTGTGCATCATATACTCCACACTATGCATTTAACTGCTTCCAATAAATGCATTTATAAATCCTTCGTCATCGGCCATTTTCTTAGTGTATCAAATTTCAAGAGTTTGTAATGGATTGCAGTTAGCTATTTTAAAAGCCAAGTATTTTTGCTGAAGTAGATAGAGACGTCCATTTTGCTTGGCTTACAAATGCTACAGAACTCATCATTGTACATTGCATATGTACTGAAGTGTGGTGGTGACCGTCATGATTCAGCACCTCCCAGGTAGGTCACTTAGCTCCCCTCACCTCATTCTGCTGTGGCTTTGGATACCACCTGTTCCTTCTCAGAAGCTGAGATGGCTGCTGCAGAGATTCACAGGCCGTCTAGGCCAAGGTCCCACTGCTGGGCTGCGAGAGAGAGAGAGAGAGAGAGAGAGAGAGAGAGAGAGAGAGAATGAGAATGAGAATGAGAGAGAGAGATATCAGCGTCCCGGGTTCTCTGCTCTCCTCTCCCTGCTTCTGGGGTGTGTCTGGCCACAGTACCCAGTTTATTGAGAGCCTGGACTGCTGCCTTCTCCGTGTGACATCACTCAGTATCCCTTCTTCCTCTTGTGTTCGCTCTCCTACAGGGTACACCTTTTTGCACATCTCTTTGCTGTGATGTTGATGCCCAACCCATGGCATGCTGTGCAGACTGTCCACAGTTGCCCCTTTTGGTTCTCAGGTGCAGCACACTCACTGTGGAACATTCATGTTGCATTTCTTGGCCCGTTGCTGTGGGCTTTCTGTTCTAGAGTCATAAGTTTCAGGAGAGCAGGGCCTCGGCTGCTTTTATAACCCTCTGCCCTTGCTGCATCTTAGAGAGCACTTTGTGCAAAAATCCTGGAAGCATTGCTTATTTGTGTTTCACTTTAAATATTTTGAGACAAGGTGTCATATAGCCCAGGCTGGCCTCAGACACCCTATGTAGCTGAGGATGACCCTGAACTTCTGACCATTCTCCTTCACCTTCCACGTGCTGAGAGTGTAGGTGTGTGTCACCATGTCTGGTTCTATGTGGTGCTGAGGATTGAACCCAGGCTTCAGGCATCCTAAGCACTGCTGTACCCACTGAGCCTCATCCCCAGCTCTCACTTATTTTCAGGCTAAGTAACTTTTAAAGTCACATATTGCCCCAACAAGCAGCATGTGTGAACTGTGTGTGAACCATGCCTGCCTTTGTATACAGGTGCCAGTGATTAGGAAACTGCACACTGATGCTGTGTGGTCCCCTACCTACAGAAAGGTGGATATTCACCAGGACTGCCTGCTGCAGGCTTACACACATGTGGATGGACACACACACACACACACACACACACATACACATCAAGGAGTAGCTGTCTCCTTTTGTTGTTAATTTTTTTCTGGTACGTTGCTGAGGCGTGTACCCCAAAGGTTAAATGTTTGAACACATGGTACCCAGCTGGTGATACTGTTCAGGAGGCAGGCTCCCCACTCCAGTTCACTTCCCGGATTCACGTTTGTGGTCGAAGGTGTCACCTCTGCCCCCTGCTCTAACCACCTGGAGCCATGCCTCCTCACCGAGACAGACTCTCCCTCAGGAACTGGAAACCAAAATAAACATTTTCCTCTGGAAGTAGCTTTTAGCCATGGCCTTTTTCCATAACAACGGGAACTATCTGCTACAGGTGTTCTTTCAAAACCTTAGCATTGGCCTTTGACCTGAGAAAATTGCTCATGTGACAAAGTACTTCTCAGCTGCAGGAACCGAAGTCCAATCTGAGCAGCACAGAAGAGGAAATGTACTAGTTTGTGGTACACTTCAAGGCCAGCAGCTGGGCACCCTCCCCTTCCATGTGAGTGTGTGTGTGTGTGTGTGTGTGTGTGTGTGTGTGTGTGTGTGTGAGAGA